>NW_016107697.1:1732777-1822516 GCF_001604975.1 Cebus imitator
TGTGTGTATGTGTGTGTATGTGTATGTGTGTGTATGTGTGTATGTGTGTGTATGTGTGTATGTGTGTGTGTGTGTGTATGTGTATGTGTGTATGGTATATTTCTAAGCTAGCATGTAGTCTCTTGCAGTTTTAAAGTTGCCATTTTAATTTCTTCTGGTTTTCATTATTGGTGTGAACAATTGGTTGTCAAGCTTATTATTGTTTCTTTAAAATTAATGTGTCATGTTGTTTCCTTTTTACCTTAGCTATTTTCAAGGTTTTCTCTTGGTTTTGGTTTTCAATACTTTTCCTCTCATGGAGCTAGTTCTAGCATGGTAGTTTTTTTTTTTCTTGCTTAGTTTCTGAAAAATTTATGAACTTTTGGCTTGATGTATCTTGTCAGTTTTGAAAAGCTTGATTAGGATAGCTTCCAATGATGTTTATTTTTTTTTTTCTTTTAGAGTTTGTTCTGATATATTACTAGTGTTTTACAGTATTTATTTTTATATTTTTTAACTTTTATTTTAAGTTTAGGTATGCATATGTAGGTTTGTTACATGGGTAAACTTGTTTCATAAGGGTTTCTTGTACAGATTATTTCATCACCCAGATATTAAGCCTAGTACCCAGTCATTATATTTCTTGATTGTCTCCTTCCTCCCACCCTCCATCCTCTGGTAGGCCCCAGTGTCTGTTGGCCCTCTGTGTGTCCACGTGTCCTCATCTTTTATCTCCCACTTATATGTGAGAATATGAAGTATTTGGTTTTCTTTTCCTGTGTTAGTTTGCTAAGCATAATGGGCTGTAGCTCCATTCTTGCTCCACAAAATATATGATCTTCTTTTTTAGGGCTGCATAGTATTCCATGTTGTATATGCATCTCATTTTCCTTCCTTAATCTGTCATCAACTGGTATTTAGGTTGATTCCATGTATTTGCTATTGTGAATGGTGCTGCCATGAACATGATGAGTGCATGTGTCTTTATGATGGAATGCTTTATATTGCTTTGGGTATACACCCAGTAATGGGATTGCTGGGTAGAATGGTGCTTATGTTTTTAGGAACTAGTTTAGTAGCATTATATCAGAGACCTCCTAATTACCTGATATAGATACAGTATTCATTACCACTTGGGTGTTTTTGTGCAAACCATTATAAATCCACTTAATTATACTACCACCTAGAAATCATTTTTCTATCTCATATTCAAGAGTATCATGATACTGCTTATGGTATTTTTCTTCTCTACAAGACTGCTAATTTTATGAAGGAGGAAGTAAAGTTTGTTAAGCCTGGCTTGTTCTTGACATATTTGTGATGATTCCACAGAATATTAACTTATAATTTGGCGATTAATCAACAACCAATTATTTTGAGGAAGAGATCAAAATCATTGATTGTTTACCAATTTATATATTGACCTTGTTTTAGTTATTTGGATGATTTTTTGAAACCATCTCAATAATCCAGTTTTTTAATGAACCCTGAAGTCTTATCAACAGCCATTTGGGGACTATAGATGATCTACTCTAAAGAAGATGGGTATCTTTTTATATCTGTTCATCTTAAGCTCAGATTTGAGTTAAGAATTTGCTAGTTCTTCTTTTTCAAAAATTAGTGTCATTCTTTGTAATGAAATAAATAGAAATCTTATTAGAACTGAGTATTTTTTCTTTCCCTCTGTCAGAGTTTATTTATGTCACTTCTCCAGGCCATGAATCTTTCTTAGCAGACTTCTAGCTCAAATGTCCTTTTTTGTTGGCCTTAAGATTTTTGGGGGGTTCAAAAATTTCTTTCAGCAATTTAGTATATCATAATTCTAAAAAAAAAAAGCTGACACATAAAAATTATATGTATTTTTCTAATTGAAAAGTAATATACGACTGTCACTTTCACCTTCAACATGTAAAGACCTTGGAAGTCATCACTCATGTCCTTGGAACAACAAAAAAGCAGAACAAGTTGAAACTCAGGCCCTTTCATTAAATCCACCAGTGAACTAATATTGCAGGGAAAACAGGTGAGATCTGCTTACTTGAAGCAAAAGTCTCTAAAGCCATAATCTGATAGGGATATTTAAATAATAATTTCAACAAAGTCTGGGAACAGTGGCTCACACCTGTAATCCCAGCACTTTGGAAGGCCAAGGCAGTCGGATCACTTGAGGTCAGGAGTTCGAGACCAGCCTGGCCAACATGGTGAAACCCCATCTTTACTAAAAATAAAAAAATTACCCAGGTGTGCTGGTGCGTGCCTGTAGTTGCAGCTACTTGGGAGGCTGAGGCATTAGAATAGCTTGAACCTAGGAGGCAGAAGTTGCAGTGAGCCAAGATGGTACTACTGTACTCCAGCCTAGGAGACAGAGCTATACTCCATCTGAAAAAATAACAATAATAATTTCAACAAAATGATGGATGCTGAATATGAAAAACTTCTGGATGGTGGGCACACACTTCCAAGAACCCTAGCAGTTTCTTATGGTGAATGTCTGAGCAGTTTCTTATGGTGAAAGTCCTATGGTGAAGACCTGACTGATCCCTCATGAATCTGTCTGGTGAACAAAGAATAATCTTTGTGTAACATGCCCAGAGAATTCTCCATAACAAGGGTCCACTCTCCAGGGGAGTAGACATTACAAAAATCTTATCCCAGTTGGTAGGAGGTTATTCCTTACATTCCATTTATTCCCTTCTAGCCCTGTCTCACATATAGATGAAAAAAAAGCTATACCACTGGATGCTTGGGAAGTCAGAGACAAGAGACACAGGCCTACCAAAAGACTATATATATATAATCTTATTCCATCATAGATTATATGCATCTCTCCCTCCTCGACACCTTACCCTCATATCAATGAGGTTCCAGTATATTAACAAAGGATACAGCTTAAAAACTGCGGGACACAGACTGTTCCTGAAGAGGAGTACTTAAGGAAACCCAAAATCAAGGTAGAAAACAAAAAAGAACACTAATAACATTTGAAGCCTCTGGCACCTACAGCTACAGAAAACCTTAAACACACTCAAAGAAGGCATCTACTAGGAAAAAAATATATATTTGCAATTCACTTATAGACTAAAGGGCTTGCATCCAAAATATACAAGGAACTCAGATAGCTCAACAGTAAGAAATCAACCCATTTTAAAAACGGGCAAAATATGTGAACACTTGACTAAAGAAGATATATAGATCGCAAATACCATATGAAACGATGTTCAATATCCTTTGTCACTAGGGTAATGCAGATTAAAACAGCCATGAGAAATACCACAACATACTTATTAAAATAGTTAAACTTTAAAAAACTGATATCACCAATTGCTGATGAGGGTGGGAAGCAACAAGAATTTTGATTCATTGATGGTGGAAATGTAAAATGTTATAGTCAGTCCATTTTTAAAGATAGGCTGGCAGATTCTTACAAAGCTAAAAATAGTTTTACAGTACCATCCAGTAGTCATATTTGGGGTATTACCCAACTGATTAAAAAAACCTATGTCCATGAAAAAAATCTGCATGCAAATGTTTATAGCAGCTTCATTCATAATTGCCAGAAGCTGAAAGTAATTGAGATGTCCTACAGTAGGTGCATGGAAAAACAAATTATGCTTCATCCATATGGTACATACTATTCCATGATAGAAAGAGACATGCTATCTAGCCACACAAAAGCATGAACGAATATTAAATACATATTGCAAAATGAAATAAACCAGTCTGAAAAGGTTACCTATCATATGATTCTATCTATATGATATTGTGCAAAACGCAGAATTATAAAGATGATAAACAGGTCAGCAGTTGCTAAGAGTTTGGGAAGACGAAAGGATTGAATAATAATGGGTTGTTTAGGGTTGTAAAACTATTCTATATGATACAGTAATTGTGGACACATTACACTGTATAGTTGTCAGATCCATAGAACTTTATGGCACAAATATTAAAACAATGTACACAAGTTTAAAAAAACCATCTAGGAAGTCAGAGATCCCAGGATAGAATGCTTACTGTGACAATAGAATCAAACTATATTACATACATATGAAATAATCTTGCTGTGGGAGGTAAAGAAAAGATGATGATCTAAGTAACAGAAATGATTGGATATTTTTAAGACTAAAGACAAAAAGAATTGTACATAAGTTCTATATTGTGATAATATTGTATCCCCTGGAAAAACAGTTCTAATATTGTCATATATGTATAATAGAAGTGAATAATAATACTGGGTTAGAGTTGGGAAACATCTCTACAAACTTGTAAATAGTTTAATATCGAAACAGAGGAGGCAACATATAGAAATATGTACAGAATTGTATATATACAAAACTGGCATACACATATGTATTTCATTTCTATGTTAGCTGAGAGCGTCTAGAAGCAATGACACCCTAAGAGTAATGAATATACCTTGCACCCAGACTTGATTTCTAATGCTATTCTCCAATAAAAGGAACAGTTTCCTTGGACAAACAGTTTATTCTAGCTCTAGGGCAGGGAATATAAAAATGAACCCAGAACATATTGTACTATGTCAGAACAAAGGAAATATTTCACATTCACAGGTATTTAATTGCCATTTGATTGTTAGTTCTTACTGACTTTATCAAATTGATAGTTTCATAACGTATTTCTTATTTTTATTTTTATTTGAGGTTTGGGGGTACATGTGAAGGTTTGTTACATAGATAAACACATGTCATAAGGGGTTGTTGTATGTATTATTACATCACCCAGGTATTAAGCTCAGTACCCAACAGATATCTTTCTGCTCCTTTCTCTCCTCCCACCCTCACGCTTAAATAGACTCCAGTATCTGTTGTTTCCTTCTTTGTGTTTATAAGTTCTGGTCATTTAGCTCCCATTTATAAGTGAGAACATGCAGTATTTGGTTATCTTGTTTATTCCTGCATTAGCTTGCTAAGGACGAGAGCCCAACTCCATCCATGTTCCCGCAGAAGACATGATCTTGTTCTTTTTTTATGTACAGTGAGATTTGGAGTTTAATTAAAATCAGAATGGGGATACATGAAACAAACAAACAAAAATACTTTTCTGATTATCAATTTTAGAGACTCAAAGCATTCCCCAAACATTGGAGATCCAGCTTATTCCTGAGAGACATCAACCATCACAAAAGATTTTCACGCTTTGAAGGATTTATATTTATGCAGCAGAAAACAGAACAAAGTTCTGCAGATATCCTTCCTCTCTTTTTCCTAAACTATATTCACAAACAGGGTCTTTTCATAGATGAAAAGGAAAACAAACAGTTTTCTTTCTCGGCCAGTTGGCCTGTTACTCTGGGATCTGATTTCTTAATAGGAGCTGGTCAAGGCAGCAGATCCAACCAGAAATTCCCAGCCTCTACCGGTGGCTACTTAACTATGAGGAGATAGATGCTTTGGTCTTTCTATGAAGGGGTTCATTCTTCAGGAATTATTATGCAGGCAATAGTCCCAGGAGAGCTGAGTGAAGAGGAAGATAAATGCAACTAAGGGTCAAGGAAAGGAATAAGGCTTTCATGAACAATCCATAGCAAGGCAGGATTAACTGGTTTTACAAACCACCCACTACAAACTCCCAATATGCACACCCAAAACTAGAGGGCAAAGAAAAGAGCTCCTGGGAGTCTGGGGGAGATAAAAGATAGTGACATTGAACGGCAGACTCATTAAAAAGTTGCTGTTCAAAATCGCACTGAAAACCTCCCTAAAAATAAGTCTGAATTCATCTTAAAAATAAAAGGCTACTCCTCAGATAAGAGGAATGACAAATATTCTCAGATATCAACACTTGAGGTGTCTTTGATGTACATTTGAAAATTGGCCTGGCAGAGAAAAAGGAAGAAAAGGAAGGAGAGAGGAAGACAGTGAGGGAGGAAAAGAGGGAGGGAAGAAAAGAAAGGGAAATTCAGAGTACAATAGGAAAGGCAAGAGAACTGGGGAGGAACACTATTTTGAAGGCTATGCCTATCTATCCTAGCAGCCAAACAAGGCAGATCCACAAATGAAAAAAAAAGTGCAGTTATTTTCTAGGAACATTCTAAAAATCAACTTCTATCTCAAAACATACAAAACAGCAATCTGAGAACAAATATCACAATGCCCACTGGATTTAAAAACGACTACTGAGACTGGGTACTCAAATGGGTCAACGCTTTCAGAGATCATTCTTAGGCATTATCTGAAAAAGTACTGTGATCAGGCCTAACCCACCAACTGGAGACTAAAGTTCCTCTGTTACTTGGTATTGAGCTCTTCTGGGAACAGACAAAATCACTTCACTGTCTTCAACTACAAGAGAACTTTAGCCAGAGCTGTGCCATCCTCACCAGCACTGTGGCCATCAGCAACACTGCACAGTTACCTCATAACTATTGCACCATGTCTGGGGTTGTGGGGGGGGGAGGGGGAACTCATCTGCACCACGCCAGGAAGAGCTCAATTCATTTATGATAGAAAGTTTCTGTTGGAGTGTCACAATTCTCCCATGGCTCAGACTCTACTCTGCCATCTACCCAATATCCCAGGAGTCACTAGCCCTGGCACCTTAATCAAAGACTCCAAAGTAGAAGTAAACAATCTGAACAGCTTGAACAATCATGAGAGGAAACATGCAGTTGGGGATGATGCTCAGTTTGAGATGGACATCTGACTCTCCTGCAAGGATTAGAAGAAAAGCAGCAACACAGATACTTGTGTGCACCTGATTTGGCCAACAGACTCAACAGCAATCTCATTCACAATTGCCCACCAAAAAATAAAATACCCAGGAAAACACCTAACCAAGGAGGTGAAAGATCTCTACACTGAGAATTACAAAACACTGCTCAAGAAATCAGTGAAGATATGAACAACAGCAGGTGACACTTAGGCTTCTTGGTCAGTTGCTGGTAGACTCTTGTTTGGTTGTGTGACTCTCCTGCGTTTTCTCACAGTTGCAGCCATGTTCCTTTTCAGCGCTCTGAAAGTGTGGGCTCCTCTCCCCTTTGAGTGTTCGTTGTAGAGCATGACTTGGCACTCTTGGGCTGTCCACTCCAGCTCTGGGGTGATCTCAGTGTTTATGTTCCTTCACAGCTTAGAGATAGCAGAGGTAAAGATCTTAGTAGTGGTTGTGGCCAAGGGTTATTTGCTTGACTCCTGGGCTTTACCCCAGGAAGACGCAGGTTAGCAATCGCTCAGTACAGTCAGTCCACAGTGTAGGATTTATGCTGTGGGTCAAAGCTACAGGTTCATTTTCTGGTGATGAGCCATGGTAGCTGTGTGGAACCCATGGACGATGAACTGGTCTCCACTCCTTGGCTCGACTAAAGCTTGTTGGAAGTGTGGATAAGGCACTTAGGGTCTTTGCTCCTTTGTTAGTCCGAAGATGGCAAGGGCAGTTCCACTGCAGAGGCAGTAGCAGAGAAGATTTCAGTTGCCCCTGGAGGCTCTGCCTAGGGACTTACTGAGTTGGTACTGGCTCAATATCTCCGGTAGGGGGGTGGCTGGAGGCCTAGGCTGGAGGACCCACCCAGTGAGTAAATATGGGAACAAGCACCCATATTAACAGTCTGGCCTCTTTTCCGCAGGGCTGCTGCAGTATGATTAGGGCCCACTCTAGTCGTAGTCACCTCAGATTTTCTAGAACCTGGAGGTATCACCAGTGAAGCCTATCAAACAGCAAAGATGGCGGCCTGCTCCTCTCTGGGAGGTTTGTTCCAGCGAGGTACAGACATTTTGCCAGACCAAAGGTACCTGTATGAAGTAGCTGGAGACCCCAGTTGGGAGGTCTCGCCAAGTGAGGAGGAATGGGACTAGGACCTGCTTAAAAAAGTAGTCTGGCCATGTTCTTGTAGAGCAGCTGTGCTGCACTGGGGGTTCACTGAAGTCTCCCATCATAAGTTAATTTTTTAAAAAGAAAAGAATGAAGTTATGACAAAGAGATGTAGGAATCAACTAAAAGTGATCTCAACAGTCAAAGTTTGAACAATTAGAGTAACAAAATAACTTTAGGTTATAACCCAAAACGTAAAATAAATATCTGTGTCCATACTAATAAAATAAATGATTGAATAAATAAATACATGGAAGAAAATAGATGAGTCTTCAATGCAGAAAAATTCCAAATAATTTATGCGGATACTTCACCCTCAAGGAGGTGAAGCATAACTGCCCACTCCTTAAGAATTTGGGCTGTGTATGGTGACTTACTTCCAAAGAGTACAGCATGTAAAGAGGAAAATTAATTTTATGGTGGAGTAACCTGACTCAAACTATCTCAGCCAAGCAATCATTCACATCAACAGTGATAAATCGTTTTGGTAGTATGTACCTTGATATGATATGATGAGAATGTCACTTTACCTCTGTTGTTTTTCTCCCCAAAATCCATAACTTAATTCTAATCATGAAGAAAATTAGACAAATGCAATTGAGGGATATTCTGCAAAATACCTGACCAGTACTCCTCAAAACTACGCAGGCTACTGAAAAGTTTGAGAAATGGTCATAGACAAGAGGAATGTAAGAAGATATAACAACTAAGTGTTATGTAGGATCCTGAATGGTATCCTGGAACATAACAAGTACATTAGGTGAAAACTAAAGAAACTTGAAGTATGAAAATTAGTTATTAATAATGTATCATCATTGATTTATTAATTGTAACAATACTCGTTAACAATAGAGAACACTGGATACTTGGCTTATGAGAACTCTATACAGTGATCTTCACATTTTTTTCTATAATCTAAAACTGTCCTAAGGTAAAAGTTTATTTTTTAAAAATTTATTCTTAATGCAGAAAACTTCTAAAGCACAGACCACAGTGGTTCATTTTATCCCTTATTCCTTCCCCTGCTACTTCTGCTGCCTGATTTACACTTCCTTTTGAAATCATATCTGATTAGGTAAGTCTTCATGGTGTACACTGCTTTATTTTCTTTTTTTCTGTAGGAGGTCAGCATATTATTCACATGTAATTTTATTAAATAAGTTTTAAGAGTCTTTTTTCAGTGAACTTCTGGAAATGTGCTTTCCCTGTCTGCCTACTAATGTCTTTTTTTCAGGTTATGCTGTAAGGTGGTTCAATGTGCAACACACTAAAGCCTAACAATTCCTTCATGCACTTAAAACTTCTGCACTGTGCTAACTATATTTATTATGCACAAGTTATACCAAGGGGAGTAAAACGTGATATACTCTAAGATTAAAATGCTAAAATTATATAGCCACTTCTATCACTTCTACTTAATAATGTTGTTCTTTTGGTCAGAGTTAAGTGTCATCTTTTTAGTAAGAGTTAAGAACAGTAGGTTCCATCTTGCTTTATATATATATATATATATATGTATATATACACATATATATATACATATATATATATATATATATATATATAAAATAAATTAGATATCTATGCAAGTCAAACAGCTTCCAGATGTTCTACTTTTTACATAAGGAGATTTTTAGCTTGTATTATGATTGGCAAGATCTCCTAGTGATACTATATTTTGTTTATTTCAATTGTATAATCCACCATAGAAAAATCCAATTAATGTCTTTGACTAATATTAGGAGATGAAATTTTATCACTGCATAATATTATTGATTGCAAAGTGTATACAATTAAGATGGTGCAATGTTCCTGACCTTATACTTAGTATAAGTCCTGATGACTTACATTAAAAACAAAGAAAGAAAAGAAAAAGGCAGAGTAAGTCTTTCCATGAAGCTCATAGAATAGAGTAGGACAAATAATGACAGGTGAGATGGAAATGCTGAAGAAATTTGAGGAAATGTGTCAAGATTCAATATCAAAAAACATGGCAAGTTTAGTTGTGACTGAAAATAGTGAACTGAATGATTTCTGAGAAGAGATAGCAAGATTTTTATCAAGTGTCTGAAACATTATAATGTAAAATCCAAGTCTGAAGTTATGCATTTGGCTACCGAGACATGTGTCAAAGTCTTCAAAGTGACAAAGCTACAGTTTAGGGTCTGTATTAGGATTCTGTAGAGGGACAGAACTAATAGGACATATATATATATATATATCCCCCCATATATGTACGTGTGTGTGTGTGTATATATATATATATATATATATATATATATATATATATATATATATATAGGACAGTTTATAAAGTATTAACTGACATGATCACAAGGTCCCACAATAGGCCGTCTGCAAGCTGAGGAGCAAGGAAAGCCAGTTTGAGTCCCAAAAAGAACTTGGAGTCTCATGTTCAAGGGCAGAAGGCATTCAGCACAGGAGAAAGATGTAGGCCGGAAGGCTAGGACAGTCTAGCCTTTTCACATTTTTCTGCCTGCATTATATTCTAGTGATGCTGGCAGGTAATTAGATGGTGCCCAACCAGATTAAGGATGGGTCTGCCTTTCCCAGCCCACTGACTCAAATGTTAATTTCCTTTGGCAACACTCTCACAGACACACCAGGATCAATACTTTGCATCCTTCAATCCAATCAAGTTGACACTCAGTATTAACCATCACAAGTACACCCCTTGTCAACTTGAACCCATACACATCTCCTGAGATCATGCATAATCTTCAAATAAAGAAAATAATAAGGTCATAATTATGCCTAACATAATACAACTATCCTTCATACAACTGGAAATGCACCAATCCGCAAATCAAATACTATTACATAAAGTTAACAATACTTAAGTGCTGACATAAAGCCAATAAATCTGTGTCACATGATAAAGGCAAAAGAAAATAAAATGAAGATATTTTCTTAGTACAAATGTATATATGCACAAACATACTTTTTAACAAAAGGAGGAGGAAATGCTCGTGACAATTACAGTTCCAGTTCCAGTTACTGGTCCCGTGGTCACAATCAATGCTGAGGTGGAAGGCAGAACAAGATGGAAAAACAGAAAGCTCCACCGATCGTCCCTCCAGCAAGGACACCAGTTTAACAACTGTCTACACAAGAAACACCTTCACGAGAACCAAAAACCAGAAAGGAAATCCGGACCAAACTCAGCTTATGCCTGCCCATGAAGGGAGCGTTTAAAACAGCCCCAGCCAGGAGAGAATGGCCCACCCAGCAGTCAGAACTTGGGTCTCTGTAAAAATCAGTGGGGCTTCTTCTCTCAGGCAAGTCCCTGCATTCACTTTTGAAAATGGAGTCTCACGGACTTTTATAATGTCCATATATATCTGGCCTTTCTGGGAACTGTCCTAGAGACTGACAAATTTTCTTTCTGTTCTTTATTCTGTTAAAAAGCCCTCCCCATCTGTTTTCCATAGGTCTTTAGAAAACAAAACTGCCTTCTTAAACCTTTGAATGAGTTTATCTTCCATTCACTCTGCTCCTCACTGCTGCCCAGTCTCTAATCAGGAGGGTTATCTTAAAATAAAGGTATGTGGAGATTTGAAACAGAAAAAAAAAAGCTGGTATTGATGACTACCTTCTTCTACTACCCATTCTTTATTCCCTTTAACTTCAGCAAGCACCTCAGCAGGTCATGATTTTTTTCCTGTTGGAGTGATGCAAATCTTCATTCCTGAAGGGTCTGGGCCATTTGTAGTCTTGCCTGAATTGGGCTGTGGTAGTTTCTCATTGACCTTAATCACAGGGCATAGTAATACTAAAAGACACCCTAATAGATCTCCTGTATTTTATGCATACTCTTCCTTACCTTTGTTGTGGGGTAGTAGACTGTTTTCATCTTGATAGTCTGGGTCAATCACCCAAGCCAACAATGTAACTCCCTTCTTAGCCTGTTGGCTTAAAGGTAGGAGGATCCCAAAGTGCTCATGTGGCAATCTTAACTTCTAGTTTAATGGAATAATTGTTGTGTCTCCTGGTGGCTGCTTTCTTCCCTCTGGAACTAATACCTCTAGGCCAGCAGAACATAATGTTGTGAGAACAGGAAGCAAAAATTTTGCTAGTGGATCACTAGGGGTGATGGTGAATGGTGCCACTGCCACTCCACCTCTTGATCCTGGAACCCTGAATCCTGGCTATGGAAGAAACAATACCATATACTGCATGCTGATTCAGCGCATACACAGCTTTCTGGAGAACTCTGCCCCAGCCTTGCAAAGTATTTTCACATAATTGGCATTATAATTGTGACTTCAAAAGGCCATTCCATCATTCTATTACTCCAGCTGCTTCTGGATGATGGGGAACACGATAAGAACAGTGAATTATATAAGCATGAGCCCACTGCCGCACTTCTTTATCTGTAAAGTGAGTGCCTTGGTCAGAGGCAATGCGGTGTGGAACAACATGGTGATGAATAAGGCATTCCGTGAGTAAGTCTCTATCCCAGTGATGACAAACCTCTGCCCTTTTCATGAAGAAACAAGTCCAATATAATCAGCCTACCACCAGGTGGCTGGCTAATCACCTGAAGAATGGTGTCATATGAAAGTCTTGGTGTTGGTCTCTGCTGCTGGCAAATTGGGCACTGAGTAGTGGTCATAGCCACATGAGCCTTAGTGAGTGGAACTCCATGTTGCTGAGCCCATGCATAACCTCCATCCCTGCCACCATGGCCACTTTGTTCATGGGCCTATTGGGTGATAACAGGTGGCTGGGGAAAGAGGCTGAGTGGTATCCACACAATGTGTCTCCTATTCACTTGATTATTAAAATCCTCCTCTGCTGAGGTCACACGTTGGTGAGCACTCACGTGGGATACAAATATCTTCACATTTTTTGACTACTCAGAGAGGTCCATCCACATACCTCTTCCCCAAATTTCTTTGTCATCAATTTTCCAATCATGCTTCTTCCAAGACCCTGACCATCCAGCCAAACCATTGGCGATGAATAAGTACATAATTGCAAAGTTTTGCTCACTGGGAA
The DNA here is from genome assembly GCF_001604975.1 of Cebus imitator. Taxonomy (NCBI): domain Eukaryota; kingdom Metazoa; phylum Chordata; class Mammalia; order Primates; family Cebidae; genus Cebus; species Cebus imitator. Next base: position 1,745,600 of record NW_016107697.1, read on the forward strand.
GATTTTCCTTCACTACTGTCCTTCAGGGATGTCCAGGAAAGGGGCTGTAGTGCTCCAGTTGTCCACTTTCAGGTGGTGCCTGCATATCGTGCAGAACCAACTGTGAACCAGGCCCTAGCCTTCTCTTCCTCTGTCAACTGATCATAGGGAACTCCCCATGAGGCCATCAGTGCAGGCTGGGGAAGAGAAGGCGGGGTAGCAGGAGTGGAGATCATAGCCACTTCCTCATGTAACTTATTTCTGCTTTCAGGACCTGCTCAAGCCTATTCACATATATACCACTTTTATTTGATGATGGAATGCTGCTGTGCATGATCCAATTTACAGGTAGATGGGTCAGAATGCACCCAGTTCATGATAGGTAGTCCAGGTTGCCTGATGACTTGATGACCAACAGTCAAACGTTCAGTTTTCACCAAAGCCTAGTAACAGGCCAAGAGCTGTCTCTCAAAAGGAGAGTAGTTAACTGCAGAATATGGCAGGTCTTTGCCCAAAAATCCTAGAGGCCTCTGCTGTGATTCACCTATGGGGGCCTATCAAAGGCTTGAAACAGCATCCCTATTTGCCACTAACACCTGAAGTACCATTGGATCTGCTGGGTCATATGGCCCAAGTGGCAGAGTAGCTGCACAACAGCCTGTACCTGGTGCAGAGCCTTCTGTTCTGGACCCCACTCAAAACTGGCTGCCTTTCGTGTCACTCAATAAATGGGCCAGTGTAACACACTCAGATGAGGAACATGTTGCCTCCAAAATTGAAATTGGCTCATTAGGCATTGTGCCTCTTTCTTGGTTGCAGGAGGGGCCAAATGTAGGAACTTATCCTTCACCTTAGAAGGAATGTCTCGACAGGCCCCACACCACTGGACCCTTAGAAATTTTAATGAGGTAGAAGTTCCCTGAATTTTAGTAGAATTTATTTCCCATTCTCTGGCATGCAAATGTCTCTCCAATAAGTACAGTGTGTTTGCTACTTCTTGCTCATTGGATCCAATAAGCATAATGTCATCAATGTAATGGACCAGTGTGATATCACACAGAAGCAAAAAGCAATCAAGTTCTTTCTCAATAAGATTATAACACAAAGCCAAAGAGTTGATACACTTGAAGGTAGGACAGTAAAAGCAGATTTCTGGCCTTGCCAACTGAAGACAAATTGCTTCTGGTGGGCCTTATGGACAGGAATGGAGAAAAAGCCATTTGCCAAGTCAATGGCTGCTTACCAGGTACCGGGAGATGTGTTAATTTGCTCAAACAATGAAACCGCATCTTGTACAGCAGTTGCAATTGCATTCACCGCTTGGTTAAGATTACAATAATCCACTATCATTCCCCAAGATCCATCTGTCTTCTGCACAAGCCAAATGGGAAAGTTGAATGAGAATGTGGTGTGACTCACCACCCCTGTGTCTTTCACGTCCTCAATGGTGGCACTAATCTCTTCAATCCCTCCAGAGATACAATATTGTTTTTGATTTACTATTTTTCTAGATAGAGGCAGCTCTAAAAGCTTCCATGTGGCCTTTCTCACCATAGTAGCCCTCACCCTACCAGTCAGAAAGCCAATATGGGGTTTCTGCCAGCTGCTAAGTATATTTATGTCAATTATGCATTGTGGCACTGGGGAAATTACCACAGGATGTGTCTGGGGACCCACTGAAAGGTGGGCCTGAGCTAAAACTCTATTAACTGTCTGATCTCCATAAGTTCCTACTTTAACTGGAGGACCACAGAGATGTTTTAAGCCCCTTGGAATCAATGTCATCTCAGAGTCAATGTCCAGTAGTCCCAGAAATATCTGGTTATTTGACTTTACCCAGTGCAGTTTCCCTAGTAAAAGGCAAGAGGTCTCCCTGGGGAAGGATGAGAGAAAGATTCACTGCATAAATTGTTGCTAGCGTAGTGAGGTCTTTCCCCTTCATTTAAGAAGTTCTGGATCTGTAAACTGGCTCAAGTCTGGAAATTGATTACAGGGCCATGATTCTCTGTTTTGACAATTCAAATTAGTCTTTTGTCCATTAGACCTAGAAGTCTTCTGCTTATATAAATTAAGTCGGAAAGCAGTAGGCTTCCTATCTATTTCACTCCTAGAAACAGTGTGATTAATTAGCCAATGCCAGAGTTCTACACTAGTCAGACTATTCTGATTGCCACTTTGCCTCTGCTGTCCATTATGGTAGCTAAGCCCACCTTACCTTTGATGGTTGATTGCCACCACTTGGCCCTTGCCACCTCAGAATCCAATTATTCACATTGTATTTAAGTTTTGTAGTTTACTAACTGCGGTTACCACTGTTAGATCTGATGTACAAAGAAGAGCAATTACAGGGCTCTTCAAAGATGCAGGTGCTGCCTGCAACAATTTATATCACAAAGCATTGGTCAATCTTCTGGACCCTCCCAGGTGGATCAATAAGCCTAAAGTGACTAATCCATTCCATCGTCCCCATCTTCCTTGGCCTTTTTATCCCTTCCTCTACATTAAACCAAGGGAGATCAGGCATTTCCAGTTCACTCACATTGGGCCATCTTTTAATCCATATTTCTGCTAACCAACCAAATAAACTATTAGAACCTTTTTTAATTCCCCAAGCTGGAACATTAAATACAAAGTCTCTACTTAGTGGGCCCAAATCAATAAATTCAGTCTCATCCAACTCCATATTCCTTCCACCATTATCCAACACCCTTAATATCCAACCCCATGCCTGTTCTCCAGATTTATGTTCGCATAAATTGGAAAACTCAAACAGTTATTTTCAAGTGTAGGGCACCTCCTCTTGGGTCACACTCTTGACCTCACCTCTAGGGGCCCACCAGGACTGTAGTCTAGTTATAGGTCTACAAGCAAATGGGATGTTGGGGATGGGTCCGGAGGAGAGTCAACATGATCTTACCTGGCAACTGCCTCAGAGGAGGCCATCGCTGTTGCCTCAGGCAGCACAGGGTTTATCTCCTCAGGCAAAGTTTGAAAGGTTGACAGCTGCATGGTGAGGGGATGTTGCCACTACTGGGCATGGAGAAGCTGTTTCTTCTGGCAAAAAATGTTGATCAGAGTTTACGAACTCAGTGTTGCATGCTTCAGCAGGGTTCCCCTACACATTCCCATTCCAAGTTGCAGGGTCCCATTCTTTTCTAGTCGATGCCCTCACTTTAACACCTGACAAGGCTGTGCATGCACCTTGCATTGCAGGTCAGCCACTCGGATGATAAGAGCTTATGTCTGTTTTTCCAAAATTTCAGCTCTTTCTCTACAGGAGATAAGACTCACTCAGGGCAATCTTAGCAGATTTTAGGCTCAGTATCTGCTTCTGACGCCAGGAGTTAGAATCCCTGAGTTCATCATTTTCTTTCATCATTTTGTTCACTGAACTTAGGAGCAACCAAATAGGTTCATTATGTTCCTTGGTTCTTCACATATGGTCAAAGGTATGTATAGATTCACTAAATTCCTTTCCTCTTACAAGTGGTGAATCAGGAGTGTCAAATACATTTATTTAGAATAACTCTCTAAACAGCTAATGTCAAGGACTATCAGTGTTCTCCATACTATTAGAAGTAGAGTTCTTAGCATTTTGGGGTCTAATCATATTAAGCAGCCAACTCCAGAAACTCCAAAACCAAAAAAGAACACCACTTTTACTATTCTGTTTCTCTAGAACCACTCCTGGTACCAAAATCTGTGTTACTCAGGATTCTCTAGAGGGACAGAACATATAGGGACAGAATACATATATATGGGAATTTATTAAGTATTAACTCACAGGACCGTAAGGTCCCACAATAGGCTGTCTGCAAGTTGAGGAGCAAGGAAAGCCGGTCTGAGTTCCAAAAATGAAGAACTTGGGGTCTGAAGTTCAAGGACACGAAGTATCCAGCACAGAAGAAAGATGTAGCCTGGAAGGCTAGGACAGTCTAGTCTTTTCCTGTTTTTCTGCCTGCTTTATATTCTAGCGATGCTGGCAGCTAATTAGATGGTGCCCACACAGATTAAGGTTGGGTCTACCATTCCCAGCCCACTGACTCAAATGTTAATCTCCTTTGGCAACACCCTCACAGACACACTTAGGATCAATACTTTCCATCCTTCAATCCAATCAAGTGGACACTCTATTAACCATCACAAGATCACATCTGCAAGTCCCAAAAGGAATAACAATAGTGAGGACAAAAAATAAACAACAACAACAACAAAACTAAACTCAAAGGAAATGCTGTCTTGGGACTACTGGCTTATGTAGACACATGACTGGAATTAGATAAAATAAGTTGTTAATACCTTAGGCTGGACAATTGGATGTCCTTTTGGATGACAACTAGAAGAATAGAGGCAATGGGGCTCATTTCCTGATGGAATGTGAAAGTGAAATTTTCTCCCAGTTTGTTAAAGCATCGTTTGACTTTTCCAAAGCCAATGAGCAGGGAATGCACATTGCGTTGAATATTTAATCTGCAGATGTGTATGTCCTGTTGGTTAATTCTTGTTATCTCTGCTGATCTGCTGGTCATATAGTTGTCAGCTAATGCTTTTTCAACATCTTTATTATTATTATTATACTTTAAGTTATGAGATACTTTTTTAACATTTAAAAAAATTATTAATTTTGTAATTTAAGTTCTGAGATACAGCTAATGCTTTTAGAACATGATATTGTTTTTAAGCAAAGCTAACCAATGATAGCATTACTCATTTGTAACAGCTATTTCTGGCTTCTGCCCTGGTCTCAAAATTCGATAGTCATTCACTCTATCACATCCAAGACCTAATACTCTGCCCATAATATATTGTCTGTGTACTTCGAATACACTATGTTAAGTGATATTTCTCTGCCTTCTTGTGTGCTGTTTCTGATATACGGTATTCCCTCACCACCATGTCCAGTTCAAAATTTCAATCTATTCTTCCAGATTCAGCATCAGTATTACTGCCTAATAGTAGCTTGCCCTGATTACACACATCTTCTTTGGTGTTCTACTCTACGTACATGACATTTATTTGTTAATCTCCAACTATGTTATAAGTTCCTTTACTGGGCAAAGACCTTTGTATCAGTTGGGATGAGGATATCCTTTGGATTGTAGTAAGTCTTTATTCCATGTTTATTGATTTCAATTTAAGTATGCTTGGTGGCCTTCAAAGAAATTCTACTGTTATCTTTTGTGGACATTCCCTGACACATAGTAAATAAGTAAGTAAATGCTTACTGAACTTAATTGATGTGTGTGAGATGGCCCAAAGAGCTCATGTATCACTCTCACTGTATAAGGTTGATTGTCTCTCCATTCATCCCTTCTTCCTTCTAGTTTTATAGAATAATAGAATGTAGAAGTTAAGTGCATGAGTTCTGGAGAGAGATTTCTGCCTCCACATTTTACCGCTAAGTACTCTGTGATTTAGTTTTCTCATTTGCAAAATGAAGCTACTAATAGCATGTACTTTTTATTTAGTAAGTTATAAATGCTGGCCATAGTTACATGAAAGTTGGCTTGAAAAGCATCCATTCTTCAAATTTGAGCACATAAATCAAAAACTATATTCCTAATATATGCTTTATGGTACTTGGCAAGTACTTAGCACATGTATACTGGAGCAAAAGTGCTCAATTAATAGTCGTTATTGTCTTGTTTACTACTCTTACTTTAGGACAACTAACAAGAGGTTCTGTACAATGACATTAAAAGCTCTGTTATAGACATATTACCAAATAAAAACATAGCACAAATATGCACATCCATTGTTTGATCCCAAGCACTACATATTTGATTAGATGAAAGACAGTAGAAATAAGGCTATTTGGCAAAATGAGGACACATTCCAAATACACATTTTTCACTAAATCATTTTGATTAGTTCTTATATACTGCTTTTAAAACCTACCCTCTTTTGAGCATTAATAGTGATATACTTTCACATCCTAACCCTCTACCAAATAGATTGGATAAAGCAGTAACTTCCTATTTACAAGAAATCAGCTGGTGGATAGTGCAGTGTACTAGCCACTAAAAGGAATGGGGGAAAATATTGGTCCTGTCTTAAGAGTCTAGTTCTTAAGTTTCACCATACACAGGTAAAACAATGAAGCTAGCATCTATATGAATATATGAAATAATGTAATATATTAATAATATAAATTATATTTACAGGTATATCATCAATACATTTTAGAAATAAGGGCATAAATTCTTAGTATCTAGTATCTATTTCCTGTGGAAATTACTCACCATTTTTCCTTTTAAATAAAATATAATTTAAATAAAAAGTAAAACAAAACCCAACACAGTAGTTATATTCTGTATAATTGAAGGTAGCTTAAAAATGTGGGCAGCTTAGTTCTTGAATTAATTAAGCTAAGAAGGTCAACCTGATTATCAGAAACATTATTTGTGAGAGATGAGGATTTAAGTATTTCTTAAATACTTTCTTACAGAAACAGTAGAAAATTGGAATCTAAAAAGGAAAACCTATCAAGAGCAAACCACTAGCATTTAACTGACTTAGGTATAGAAATCAGAGTGCAAATATATATCCTGATAGCACATACAATCAAAAAGATATTTAATATATTTTTATGACTATTCACATTCAGATATGATAAGGAACAAAGCTTATTATCTGTATCACACGTTTTGTTTACTACCATTGATGGCTATTTGTGAGTAGTGCCTGTGACACAGATAATTTTAATTTTATAATAATTGAGAATAATTACTGGCTGGGCATGGTGGCTTATGCCTGTAATCCCACTACTTTGGGAGGCAGAGGTGGGCCGATTACCTGAGGTCAGGAGTTCAAGACAAGCTGAGCCAATATGGCAAAACCCCAACTTTACTAAAAATTACAAAAAATTAGCCAGGTGGGGTGGCAGATGCCTGTAATCCCAGCTACTCCAGAGCCTGAGGCAGGAGAATCACTTGAACCTCGGGGGCAGAGGCTGCAGTGAGCTATCACCCCATAGCACTCCAGCCTGGGAAATGAGAGTGAAACTTCATCTCAAAAAAACACACAAAGATAATAATTTCAGCCTAGGCAACATTGCAAGAGACCATGTCTATAAAAACATTTAAAAAATTTAAAAATTACTGGTTGGACAAAGTGGCATGGGCCTCTAGTCTCAGCTACTCTGGGAGGCTGAGATGGGAGGATACTTGAGTCCAGGAGGTTGAGGCTGTGGTGAGCTGCAATCAAACAATTGCATTCCGGACTGGGAAACAGAGTGAGAATATCAGGTATGGATACTATAGAAAAATAAGATAATGGAATAACAAATGATTGTTTTAGAATGTCTTAATTCACTTAACAGAGAATGAACTAGGCTTTCCATTAAAAGACATGAATGTGTTTAAACCTACTAACTTCTATTTTAGAAGCCATTACTAACATTGTTCATGAATATTCTCTCCTGACTCATATAACATGTAATATTAAACTTTAATGGGATAAGCACAGCATTGTGTTTGTTTCATGAATGATCATATTTAATAAATAATACATTATTTAGTTTGAGTCAATTGAATGAAAGGAGTCATGGTCTAGGAATAAGAATTAAGAAATAATAAGAATAGTTCAATTTAATATTTAATATTCTGTTGAGTTTAAACTTGTTCAACTCATGTGTTCTACTCTGAGCTTGTGATTTTTGAAGGACTGTTGAAGCACAACACATTTTATTACTAACTAGCATATTACATTGGATAAGAGTAATAGAAAGCAAAGTTACAAATAAATAAAGTAAAGGGATAAGTTTAAAAGTGATAGAATAGAATAGAATAATCTTATTTTGGAAATCATATAAAAATAGGAAGTCTAACAGGTGTTAAATTGCAGTTTCTAAATTTTCAGTACAAAAGTGAAAGAGTGTCTATGAGATATTTTATTACAGACAAACAGGGGAAACAAGATCCAAGTTATGGAAGACTCCACTTTTTAATACAACTTTTTGAGTAAAATAAAAATGTAGTTTAGAAAATAATGTGCATATATCCTACAGCATTAAAAATGTACTTTTTTAAATTACATAGTTGTTGGTTCACTTGTCAGTTGTCATTGAGATACCTTTCTGAATAGTGTTTGCAAAAGGCAAGTTTATACTTTAACAAGATAGCAAAAGTATTTGTGAATTTTTAAATGAAGAGCTGTGTATAACTTTTCTTCTAAGTTTTTAATATTGCTTCAGACATACAGAAAATCATAAGAGGCACAATATCCAACATTAATAATGATAACTTTGACCATATAGTATATGCTGAATCCATTTTTATGCACTGTTACTGTTTTCTTAATTCAAATAAATATGTAATTTATGTGAACATAATTTGAGTATAATTTTTAGTGAGATATATTATGTCTACATTCTGTTTCTTGTCAAAATTTTTGCCCACTGATTCTAGCGCAAGTTGATTTTCAACTTCACCATTTTTTCTACAATTGTTAGTTGGAGTTCCAGTGTAAGGAAGAACTTCTCTTATTTATTTATCTATTTAATTACTTATTTATTTATGTATTATGTGGACTCATGTATCCTTATTTTGTTCAATCATTATAATATATAGTATCACTATTTATTTACTATCACTATTATGATATTCATATTATTTCACATTTGATGAAGCATGAGCCCCGTCAAGTTAGCTCCTGTATCCTTCTGACAAGTCCCCAAAGTTTTTTAGCAGTTAATTAATTGGTGTTACAAGAAAATGTTGTGTATTCATTTTGTATTTTTTCCACCAAAACATTAAGATTCAACCATTTGTCCAAGTATTCTGTTATTTCACTGGAAAATAGTATTTAGAAAACAAAATCTATGTATTGACAGAGCTAGGAAATCCATGTAAGTGTGAATGTGTTTATCCCACATATATAGATATATATGTAACAAAATATAAAATGCATTATATATATGAATATAAGTGTATTATATATTTTAAATATATATGAAATCAGTTTATATTGATACTTTCAATTGCAATATAATGACACAGGGTATATTCTAGTCTTCCTTCTTTTTCTATTTGTAACTTGTTACCTCAAGAGAAAAGCATGCCTTCCATTATGCTCAACATATTTACTCATTTACTAATACTTAGGACACATAGGAGGGACCTTCAGAATTGCTAATCCATACCACTGTGAAAAGAAAGTGTACTACTCACAAGAATTTAATGTTTATTTTAATTCATAGGAAAAATTTGTACACAGTAAAATTAACAATCATAAGTGTAAAATTCTATGAATTTCAAAAGCAGATGTACTCATAGAACATATACTCATCAAAATTTAGAATATTTATGTCATATAGAATAGTGAAGTAATACAGTACGTAATCTTTGGTGTTGGACTTCTTTTACTCAGTATAATGTTGCTAAAATTGATATATTAGAAGTTTGTTCTATTTTATTGCTGATCAGTATTCCTTTTTATAACGTACAACTCATTAATTCATTCTCCTTTTAATGGACATTTGGGTTGTTTACAGCATTTGGCTTTTATGCATAAAAATGCCAAAATCATTCTTTTAAAAGTCTTTTGTAGACATATGTTTTGACTTCTCTTGGAAAATACCTAACAGTGGAGTTACTGGGTCATATGGTAGGTGTAAGTTTAACTTTGTAAGAAACTGCTATAATTTTCTCCTAACTGGCTGTACCATTTGTGCTTTTAGCAGCAATGTGTGAGCATTCCATTTGCTTCAAATCCTCAGTGACATTTGGTATTTTCATTTTTAAAATTTCCGTAATTTGAATGGCTGTATAGTAGTATTTCATAATGGCTATAATTTGTATTTCCCCAAAGTATTAGTCATTTTTATATATTTTATTTCTTATAGTAATTGTTTACTGTGTCCTAGGAAAATTTTTCCCTTCCATACTTTGCAAAGATAATCCCTTTTGTTTGCCTTAAGAATCATTATGACTTCAGCATTTATGCTATGTTATCTCTCAAATTAATTTTTACGTTTGGTGTTGGGTAAAGTTAGAGCTTCATGTTTTCCCATATGGATATTCAGTTGATCTAGATTCATTAGTTGGAAAAGAAAAACCATTCTCCAATGATTTGTTTGATGTCTTTGTGGAAATCCAATTGTGCTATATAAGTGTAGGTCTATTTTGGAACTCTCTAGTTTATTCCATTGATGCAATTATCTACCATTAAAGAAAAGTCAAGTTGTCCTAATTATGGTAGATTTATAGTGCATTTCGAAGTTGGATAGTGTGTAAGTCCTCTACCTTTTCTTTTCCCAAGAATTTTTGGCTATGCTAGGTATTTTGCATTTCCAAATACATCTTGAATCAGCTTTTGTATTTCTACAAGGAAAACCTGTTGTTACTTGCACTGAGATGGTGTTCAATCCATATATTAATTGACGAAGAATATAGAATTAACACTTAATTTTGAACCCTCTAATCCACAAACATGGTGTGTCTCTCCATTGATTAAGAGTTTGTTAATTTCTCTGAGCAATATTTTTTAGCTTTCAGTGTAGAGGCTTTGCAGTCTTTTGTTAGATTTGTTACTAGGGGTTTCATGTTTTTAAACATGATTTTATACAGGATTGATTTTAAAATTCATTTTCTAGTTGTATACTGTAATATATTAATCTTGTATTCTGAAATTCTGCTAAATTCACCTACTGGTTCTAGCAGTTGTTTGAAAAATTCCTTGTGATTTTCTATGTAAACAATTATGTTATCTGCAAGTAGAGACAGATTTAATATTTTCTTTCCAAGCTTTGTGTATTTTTTTTCTTGCCTTTTTGGCATGATGCAAAATAGTACTGGTAAAAGCAGACATCTTTACCTTATTACTAATTTTTATAGAAAATTATTCAATATTATATTATGCATAATATTAGCTATAGATGTTTTAGGTAAGTCTTTTAGAATATTGAGAAAATACAGTCTCTTTATTCAGAGGATTCCAAGTTATTTCTGCTAGAGTCTGTTTACATAGTAAATTACAATAATTGATTTTCAAATGTTAAAACATCTTTTTATTGCTTTAAGAAAGCCCATTTGGTCAGTATGATCCTTCTTATATGTTACCGGCTTCATTTTACTAACATTTTATGAGGAATTTTTACATATTTATTTGAGAGGAATATTAGCCTTTAATTTCTTTAGTGAGTTTTTGGTCACATTTTGGGTAATTTTGGCCTCATAAAATAAGTTTGGAAGTGTTCTATATCTACTTTCAGATAAAAAAATTGTGTAAGGTTTGCATTTCTAAATTTCTTAGCAGAATTTAAATTAAATAGTAGAAACATCCAAGCCTTGAGTGTTTTTATGAAAAAGTTTTATTTTATATATCTTTTTAAAAATATTCTACTTATTACTGAATAAGTGGGTATTCAGATTTTCTATTTCATCTTGTTAGTTTTTCGACATTGTGTTTTCTCAGAAATTCATGCATTTCATCCCAGGAGTTAAGTATATTCAATAAAGTCATTAATAATATTCCTATATTATTCAATTACTATCCGTAAAATCTGTAGTAAAATTACATTAGTAATTTGGATTTTTCTATAATTTTTTGATCAGTCTTTTATCAATATTTTATCAATTTTATGTCTTTTTAAAGAATCAGTTTTTGTTTTGGTAATTTTGGTTATTTCTGCTTGTTATTATTTTCTTTATTCTATATATTTTGGATCTAATGTTCACCTTTCTTTAAAATGATGATAAAAACTAAGGTCATTTATTTTAAACACTAATCTCTTCACATAAAAGCCATTAACTTTAAGTATTGCTTTAGGTACTTTTCCAACAGTTGATATATCATATTTAATACAATATGTCAAGTTGACAATTGATGTATTGTATTGTATTTGATATATTATATTATCATTCATGTTGAAATATATTCTAATTTCCTTTATTTATCTCTTACCTATGAAATATTTAGAAGTGGGTTCTTTCATATTCAAGTATTTGTGGATTTCCAGATATTTCTTATTAATTTGTTTATTTAAATTTTTTGTGATCAGATAGTATACTCTGTCCAGAGCATAGAGTCTACCTAGGTAAATTGTTCATAAGCACTTAAAACTATATTCTCTAGCTGTTGTATGAGTATTTTGTAAAACCAATTTGGTCAAGAAGGTAGATAATATTTTTCAGATTTTCTCTATGACATTTTGGGTTTAGTTTTGTTGTTATTTTTTTTTTTCAATTACTGAGGGAGGAGTGTTAAAATTTTTAACTATATCTTTTAATTTGCCTTTTTATCTTTAGTTCTGTCAGATATTCCTTTACATATTTTGAAGCTCTGTTATTAGGCACATCATACTAACAAGGGGGATTCCCCCAGCACAACACACCAGCTGTGCTAAGGGACAGACTGCCTCCTCAAGCAGGTCCCTGACCTCATGACTTCCGACTGGGAGAGATCTCCCAATGGTGGCTGACAGACACCTCATACAGGAGAGATCTGGCTGGCATTGTGCTGGTGCCCCTTTAGGACAAAGCTTCTGGAGGAAGGAGCAGGCAACAATCTTTGCTATTCTGCAGCTTCTACTGGTGGTATCCAGGCAAACGGAGTCTGGAGTGGACCTCCAGCAAACTGTAGCAGATCTGCAGAATAGGAGCCTGGCTGTAAGAAGAAAACTAATAAACAGAAAGCACAACAACAACAACATGAACAAAGAAAGACCCCCACTAACAAAAACCCCATCCAAAGGTCATCAGCCTCAAAGACAAAAAGTAGATAAATCCCAAAGATGAGGAAAAACCAATGCAAAAACACTGAAAATTCCAAAAGCCAAAATGCCTCTTCTTCAAATAATCACAACATCTCTCCAGTTAGGGCACAGAACTGGACAGAAGATGAGATGGAGAAATTGTTAGAGGGAGGCTTCAGAAGGTGGGTAGCAACAAACTCCTCTGAGCTAAAGGAGCATGTTCTAACCCAATGCAAAAAAGCTAAGAACCTTGAAAAAATGTTACTAAAGCTGCTAACTAGTATAGCCAGTTTAGAGAGGAACATAAATGATGTAGTGGAGCTGAAAAACACAGCACAAGAACTTCGTGAAGCATATACAACTATCAATAGTCAAATTGATCAAGCAGGAAAAAGTATATCAGAGTTTGAAGACCATTATGCTAAAAGAAGGCATGCAGATGAGATTAGAGGAAAAAGAATGAAGAGGAACAAACAAAACCTCTGACAAATATGAGACAATGTAAAAATTATGTAAAGACTATGTAAAAATTTACATAATTCCATTACAAATATGGGACTATGTAAAAAGACCGAATGTACAATTGACTGGAAAGAGATGGCGAGAATGGAACCAAATTGGAAAACACACTTCAGAATATTTTCCAAGAGAATTTCTCCAACCTAGAAAGGCAGGCCAACATTCAAATTCAGGAAATACAGAAAGCACCACAAAGATACTCCATAAGAAGATAAACCCCAAGACACATAATCTTCAGAGTCTCCAAGGTCGAAATGAAGGAAAAAATGTTAAGGGAAGCTAGAGAGAAAGGCCAGGTCATCTACAAAGGGAAGCCCATCAGACTAACAGCATATCTCTCAGCAGAAAACCTACAAGCCAGAAGACAGTGGGAGCTAATATCTGACATTCTTAAAAGAATTTTCAATCAGGAATTTCATACCCAGCCAAACTAAGCTGCACAAGCAAAAGAGAAATAAAAAGTTTTCCAGACAAGCAAATGCTGAAGGATTTTATCATCACCAGACCCGCCTTGCAAGAGCTCCTGAAAGAAGCTCTAAATATGGAAAGGAAAAACTGCTAACAGCCACTTCAAAAACACACCAAAATATAAAGACCAACAACACTATGAATTAGTTGCATCAACTAGTGTACAAAATAACCAGCTAGCATCATGATGACAGGATCAGATTAACATGTAATAATATTAACCTTAAATTTAAATGGGAAAAATGCCCCAATTAAAAGACACAGACTGGCAAATTGGATAAACAGTCAAGACCTATCAGTATGCTGTGTTCAGGAGAACGATCTCACATGCAAAGACACACATAGGCTTAAAATAAAGGGATGGAGGAAAATTTACTGAGCAAATGGAAAGCAGAAAAAAACAGAGGAGTTGCAATCCTAGTCTCTGATAAAATAAACTTTAAACGATTAAAGATTAAAAGAAAGAGAAATAAGGGCATTACATAATGGCAAGAAGAGCTAACTATTCTAAATATACATGCACCCAATACAGGAGTACCCAGATTAATTTTAAAAAGTACTTAGAGACCTATAAAGAAACTTAGAGTCCCAGACAGCATCCAGATGTCAATAATAGATGGATCAATGAGAAAGAAAATTAACAAGCATATTCAGGACTTGAACACAGTTCTGAATCAAGTGGACCTAATAGATATCTACAAAACTCTCTGCCCCAATCAACAGAATATACATTATTCTCAGTACCACCTGGCACTTATTATAAAATTGAGCACATAATTGGAAGTAAAACACTCTTCAGCAAATGCAAAATAAGAGAAATCATAAAAGTCTCTCAGACCACAGTGCAATCCAATTAGAAATCAGGATTAAGATTCCGTAAAAGCCACACAGCTACATGAAAATTTAACAACCTGCTGCTGAATGACTCCTAGGTAAATAATGAAATTAAGGCAGAAATCAATAACTTCTTTGCAAACAATGACACCAAAGAGACAACATACCAGAATCTCTGGGACACGGCAAAAGCAGTGTTAAGAGAAAAATTTACAGCACTAAATGCCCACACAGGAAAGCTAAAAAGATCTCAAATTGACACCCTAATATCACAATTAAAAGAACTAGAGAAGCAAGAGCAAACAAATCCAAAAGCTACCAGAAGACAAGAAATAGTTAAGATCAGAGCAGAACTGAAGGAGATAGAGACAAGAAAAACCATCCAAAAAGAAAAATCAATGAATTCGGGAGTTGGTTTTTTGAAAAACTTAACAAAATAGATAGACTAATAGCTAGACTAATAAAGAAGAAAAGAGAGAAGAATTAATTAGACACAGTAAAAAATGATAATGGGGATATTACCACTGACCCCACAGTAATCAAACTACCGTCAGACAATATTGTAAACAACTCTATACAAATAAACTAGAAAATCTAGAAGAAATGGATAAATTACTGGACACATACACCCTCTGAAGAGTAAACCAGGAAGAAGTCCAATCCCTTTATAGACCAATAACAAGTTTTGAAATTTCAGCAGTAATTAATAGCCTACCAATCAAATAAAGCCCAGGACCAGAAAGATTCACAGCCAAATTCTACCAGAGGTATAAAGACGAGCTGGTACCATTCCTTCTGAAACTATCCCAAAAATTTAAAAAGGAGGGACTCTTCCTTCCCTCCTCATTTCATAAGTCCAGCATCATCTTGATACCAAAACCAGCAGAGACAAAACAAACAAACAAACAAAAAAACTTCAGGCCAATATCCCTGATGAATATTGATGCAAAAATCCTCAATAAAATACTGGAAAACTGAAATCAGCAGCACATCAAAAAGCTTATTTACCACTTTCAAGTCGGATTCATCCATAAAACACAAGGCTGGTTCAACATATGCAAATCAATAAATGTAATCAACCACATAAACAGAACCAATGACAAAAACCACTTGATTATCTCAATACATGCAAAAAAGGCCTCCTATAAAATTCAGCATCACTTTATATTAAAATTCTCAATGAACTAGGTGTTGGTGGAACATATCCCAAAATAATAAGAGCTATTTACGACAAACCTACAGCCAAAATCATAGTCAATGGGAAAAGCTGAAAGCATTTCCTTTGAAAACTAGCACAAGACAAGAATGCCCTCTGTCACCACTCTATTCAACATAATATTGGAAGTTCTCGCCAGGGCAATACAGGCAAGAGAAAAAAAAAAGCATATTCAAATAGCAGAGAGGAAGTCAAATTGTCTCTGTTTCCAGATAGCATGGTTGTATATTTAAAAATTCCCATTATCTTTGCTGAAAAGCTCCTTAAGCTGATAAGCAACCTTGGCAAAGTCTCAGGATACAAAAAAATGTGCAAAACCCATAAGCAGTTCTATACACCAACAATACATAAGCAAAGAGCCAAATCATGAACTCCCATTCACAACTGCTACAAAGAGAATAAAATACCTAGGAATACACCTAACAAGGGATGTGAGGGACCTCTTCAAGGAGAACTACAAACCACTGCTCAAGGTAATAAGAGAAAATACAAACAAATGAAAAAACATCCCATCCTCATGGATAGGAATAATCAATATTGTGAAAAGGACCATACTGCCCAAAATAATTCATATGTGCCATACTATTCCCATCAAACTACCATTGATATTCTTCACAGAATTAGAAAAAACTACTTTAAATTTCATATGTAACCACAAAAGAGCCTGTATAGTCAAGACAATCCTAAGCAAAAAGAACAAAGCTGGAGACATCATGGTACTCAACTTCAAACTATACTGCAAAGCTATAATAACAGAATCAGCATTGTACTGGTACATATAGACCAACAGAATAGAAACGACCTCAGAAATAATACTACATCTGATCTTCAACAAACCTGAAAAAAAACAAAACAAACAAACAAAAAAAAAAACAACAAAAAAACAAGCAATGGGGAAAGGATTTCCTATTTAATAAATGGTTCTGGTTAGCCATATGAGGAAAACTGGTTAGCCATCTGCAGAAAACTGAAAATGGACCACTTCCTTACACTTTATACAAAAATTAACTTAAGATGGATTAAAGATTTAACTGTAAAACCCAAAATCATAAAAACACTAGAAGGAAACCTAGGCAATGTCATTGAGGACATAGGCATGGGCAAAGATTTCATGATGAAACAGCCAAAATCAATTGCAATAAGCCAAAATCGACAAATGAGATCTAATTAAACTAAAGAGTTTCTGCTCAGCAAAAGAAACTATCATCAGAGTGAAAAGGTAAACTACAGAATAGGAGAAAATGTCTGCAATCTATACATCTGACAAAGGTCTTATGTACAGAATCTACAAGGAAAGTAAACAAATTTACAAGAAAAACCAAACAACCCCATCAAAAGTGGGCAAAGTATATGAGCAGACACTTCTCAAAAGAAGAAATTTATGTAGCCAAAAAACATGGAAAAAAGCTCAACGCTACTGATCATTAGAGAAATGCAAATCAAAACCATACATTGAGATACTATCTCATGTCAGTCAGAATGGCAATTATTAAGAAATTGAAAACAATAGATGCTGCCAAGGCTGTGGAGAAATAGGAACACTTGTATACTGCTGCTGGAATGTAAATTATTTCAACCATTGTAGAAGACTGGGAATTCCTCAACATCTAGAACCAAAAATACCATTTGGCCCAGCAATCCCATTACTGGGTATATACCGAAAGGAGTATAAATCATTCTACCATAAAGACACATACACATGTATGTTTACTGCAGCACTATTTACAATAGCAAAGACATGGAATCAACCTGAATGCTAAACAATGATAGACTGAATAAAGAAAATATGGTACATATACACCATTGAATACTATGAAGCCATAAAAAAGGGCGAGTTTATGTTCTTTGCTGACATGGATGAAGCTAGAAGCAGTTATCCTCAGCAAACTAATACAGGAACAGAAAACCAAGCATCACATGTTTTCACTCATAAGTGGGAGTTGAACAATGAGAACACATGGACACAGACAGGGAAACAACAAATCCCTAGGCCTGTGGGGGGACTAGGAGGTGAGGCGAGAGAGAGCATTAAGACAAATAGCTAATGCATGTGTGGCTTAAAACCTACAGGACAGGTTGATAGGAGCAGCAAACTACTATGGCACATGAATACCTATGTAACAAACCTGCACATTCTGTACATTTCCTCAAACTTAAAGTAAAATAAAAACTAATAATTTTGCTTTTAAAACAAAATTTTTGTTTAAAATTTTTAAAAGGAATGTATAATTTTTGAAATGTATGTTTTGTCTACTTTTCTGTGATCTTTACTCATTACTGTAGAGTTTCCATCTCATGTCAATTTGCTTCAGTTTAAGGAAACTTATTTTAGCATTTTTAATAAAAAATAATCTGTTGACAATGATTTTTCTTAGTTTTTGTTTATCTAAAAATGTCTTTAGTTTTCTTTGCTTTTTTTTTTTTTTTTTTTTTTTTTTTTTTTTTTTTTTTTTTTTTTTTTTTTTTTTTTTTTTTTTTTCTTTGATGAGAAGCCTGATACATTTTGTATAGCTGTTTCCTTCATGTCATGTGTTATTTTCTCTGAATATTTTCACAATCTTCAATTTACTTTTCATTTTAATCAGTTCTAATATTATTTATTATTCTGCTAAAAGTTGATGGAGGTTTTGGATCTCCAAGTAGATATTTGTTTGTCAAATTGGAAAACTGGGCCCCATTATTTCTTCAAACATTTTTGTCTCTATTTTTTTTCTAAGACTCTAATTGCACATATGTTATATTATTTGATATTGTCACAGATCATTAAGACTTTGAGGGTTATTTTTTTCCTATTTTTGTTTTCCCCAACTGTTCCTCAGATTGCATAATTTTTATTGTACTGTTTGAAATTTACTTTTTCCTGCTACCCTAAAATTACTTTTTTTTCAGTAGACTCCATTTAATATCAAAAACTTCAGTTTAGTTTTTTTAATAGCTTCCACTTCTCTGACAAAATTCCCTATCCATTTATTCATTATGACTACATTTTTTTTTTAAAGCTGTGACTTAAGGCTTTGGTGTGACTTTATAATATTTACTTTAACACGTTTTTGTTCTTCATGTTNTGCTCTGCTTTTCACTGCATATAGAATTTTGGGTTGATAGTTATACTGTTGAACAATGTTCTATTGTCTTTTTCCCTTTAATTTTCTTTGATGAGAAGCCTGATACATTTTGTATAGCTGTTTCCTTCATGTCATGTGTTATTTTCTCTGAATATTTTCACAATCTTCAATTTACTTTTCATTTTAATCAGTTCTAATATTATTTATTATTCTGCTAAAAGTTGATGGAGGTTTTGGATCTCCAAGTAGATATTTGTTTGCCAAATTGGAAAACTGGGCCCCATTATTTCTTCAAACATTTTTGTCTCTATTTTTTTTCTAAGACTCTAATTGCACATATGTTATATTATTTGATATTGTCACAGATCATTAAGACTTTGAGGGTTATTTTTTTCCTATTTTTGTTTTCCCCAACTGTTCCTCAGATTGCATAATTTTTATTGTACTGTTTGAAATTTACTTTTTCCTGCTACCCTAAAATTACTTTTTTTTCAGTAGACTCCATTTAATATCAAAAACTTCAGTTTAGTTTTTTTAATAGCTTCCACTTCTCTGACAAAATTCCCTATCCATTTATTCATTATGACTACATTTTTTTTTTAAAGCTGTGACTTAAGGCTTTGGTGTGACTTTATAATATTTACTTTAACACGTTTTTGTTCTTCATGTTGTTTGCCTGTGTTTGCTAATTTCAGTGTCTGGGTTTGTCAAAGTCCTTTCTATTAAGTGCTTTTTACTTGGTTGGAGAACACTTTTCCTTGTTTTTTTTGTTTTTCTTGTTGTTTTCATGACTAGTAACACTTTATTGCTTGTTTGCTGGACATTGTGGATCCTACATAGCTAAAGGTCTGTATTTTGTATTCTTTCTTTAATAACTACTGTGTTTTGTTCTGGCATTCACTTATTTTACTGGGTATCAACTTGATTCTTTAGAGTCTTGCCTTCTAGTGTTGGTTAGGTTATGTCTATAGAATTGCTTACTTTAGAGCCCCTTTTGAAGAATGGCCTCTCTGGGTTATCAACTGAGTACCACTTATATTTATACAGGTCTTTTCACTTAGGTAGTTAGAAAGATATGCCTCCTGTCACTGTGAAATCTCCAGGCTCCATTCAATTCACAGGTTTCCAGTAGGAGTTCTTTGCCAGGCCTTGTAAAATCTCACTCTAGTCATGTTCTGCATTGTATTCAGGCAAATACTGGATGAAGTCCTTATGCAGATCTGGGGAAATATATTCCTGCACAGCTCACTTTTCTCTAATACCCTACCCTGCGAAGGTCAGCAGTCTCAGTATCACCAAACTGCAGTGTTTGCCTCCAAAGTTCAGTGAAAGCACTATGGTTCTGTTTAGTTTTGACTCTTTTTCTACACATATGTCCAGACAGTGCCTACATTGTGCTCAGGTACAAAGCTAGGCCAGTTGTGAATCTCATTTCTTACATTTCCCATTTGTCTGGGATCGCAGTCCTATACTGTATGCTGTCCCATGTCTAAAAGTTGTGTTATTATATATTTAGTTAGTTTCATTTTTAATTGAAGTATGGGGCTAACTTCAATACTAGTTACTCTGTTATGGCCAGTAATGAAAAGTCTGGTGTTATTCCTGCTCATCAAATATATTTTGTCTAGTAATTCACATAAATTTTTGTAAAACATCAAGATTTAATGATAAAAATGCAAAAATATTAAATAAAAAGCATAAAATAGAAGGAAAATACGTTAGTAACCAGAGTCACAGTTCTGCAACAACTTGGAAATTTTACTAATGGTGGCACAGATTACCATGTTTCTAAGCTGGGCTCTCTGAATGAGCACTTTTAAACTCCATATAAATTCTATCTTTTATGAATATTAAAAAATAACTTACTTTCAGTATATTTTTATATTTAATTTGGTCCATTCCATTATTTAGTATATTAATAGTGTTATGTATAATGTAAACTAGTTGTACTTATATTTTAGATTTTTTTTGGCATATCTCAATTTTTTATCAGATACCAATCAAATCTGTCAGCACTATTTATGGATTAATCTTTTCCATAAGTTTGAAGTAATAATCAATTTAATACATCTTTGTTGGGTACTTGATATGCTCAAAGTGTTGTTCAAGTATATGAGTGAACAAAGACCAAAAATCCTATTTTGTAGATCTTTACATGGTAATGGGTGGAAACAGACATAAACAAGGAACTTACATAATATATTAAATGATAAAAAATGATGTAGATTAGTCCCACCATTAAATAGCATGGTTAGAATAGCCCTCGTTGGAAGATGACTTTTAGGCTCACGTCTGGATTTACTCTTCCACGAATCATGTATTCACATAAGTGTTCCCTTGTTTAAATTATTATAAGTGTGCAATATATATTTGATATCTAGTCATACAAATCCCCCTTTATAATTTTTATGTCATGTTTTGAACTTTTTTTGGCTATAACAGTTCTTTTTCTCTTCTATATGATTTTTAGAATCACAAAAAATTTCTGAAAATCTCATTGTGTAATAATTGGATTTGCATTATGCATAAACTAATTTGAGAAAAATTTACATCTTTATTCAGTCTTCCACTGTAAGAATGTAGAAACTATATCCATTTTTGTAAATATGTATGTATCTATTGGTAAGATTTTGTTGCTTTCCTCTTTGACACACATTTCTATTTAAGTTAATTTTCAGGTATAGTTTAGGCTGCTGTTTAAAATGTGGTCACTTGTTCCCCATTTAATTTTCAATTTGGATGCAGAAAATGTATTAGGTAACCATTTCAATTTACCATTTCTAATATATTTATTATATTAGTTAATGCTTTTGGCTTTGCAAAATCATAGGAATAGTGACAATACTTTCTTTTCCTTTCTTTTCATTCTCTCTGTTTTATGAGCTAGTTGTTGTTTATGTCTTGTTTTATTACATAAATTAACTTGGAGCACAATGTCGAATAGTCAAAGAAATAGTGTTGACTTTTGGAATTGTTACCTTTTTTTAATTGAAAGGACTTTTTAAAAGTACATGACATTATGGGATAAATACAGATAGTGAAATGGTTACTATAGTGAAGCAAGATAATATATACATATCTTTTTTTCTCATTTTTAAGAGTAGCTAAAATCTACTCATTTAGCAGGAATCCCAAATACAGTAGAATTTTATCACCCATAGTTCTCATGTGGTATAGCAGATCTCTAGATTTCTTCATCCTACACATTTGCTACTGTATGTATCCTCTGACCCACATTTCTCCATTTCCTCCTCTCTCCTCCCATCTCTGGTAACCAATGTTTTATTCTTTATCTCTGTATATCTGACTTTTTTTTTTACACTCCGCATATAAGTGAGATTATGCATTTTTTTTCTGTGTCTGGCTTATTTTACCTAGTTTAATTTCCTCCAGCTTTATCTACATTGTGGCAAATGGCACAGTTTCTTTAATTATAAAGGTTGAACGATATTCCATTATGATGTTATTTCATATCACAGTTTCTTTATTCATTCATCTGTTGATGGACACTTAGGTTGTTTTGATATCTTGGCTATTGTAAATAATGCCTAAATGAACATGGGAATGCATATATCTTTATAAGATGGTAATTTCATTTCCTTGGGCATGTGCCGAGAAGTAGAATTGCTAGGTCATTTGATAGTTCTATTTTTAACTTCTCTCTGAAATACCTTTAATGATTCTTCATTAAGAATAATATAGGGGGGTGGGGGAGGACGGTGAAGGATAACACCAGGAGAAATGCCTGATGTAGGCAATGGGGGCAGGGCGTGGGGATGGAGACAGCAAACCACCATGGCATGTATGTACCTATGCAACAATCCTGCAGGATGCAGGATATGCATATGTATACCAGAGCCCAAACTAAAAATAAAAAAAAGAATAATGTAGGCATGTAGCTTAAAGTAGATATAAAGATATAATAAAATTTATATCTTTGTTTCCCTTATGTATGTATGTGTATCCTTCTATTTCTTGTTTACTATATATTTTTGCTATTTTAGTCAGAAATTAATTTTAAATGAATATTAAATTATGTCAAAAAGCTTTCAACATAAACCAGAATTATCATGCTATTACTTTGAAAAATATATTTTGGAAAGGAACCTGATTGGAAGTGATGCATTATGTTTTAATATATGGGTTTGTAGTTTTTGGCTCATATTTGATTTATGGTTTTAAATTATTTCTATACAACATATAGATCTATTTTCACGTAACTTTCATAAATTTTTCTTGTCAGTATGACAACTTCCTTCCATGCTTCACTACAATATTAACAATACATATAATGATTCATATATTTCAAAACTGAAGCTGGGCATAATGTTGTGGTCCCTGTAGACTCAGCTACTTGGGAGGCTGAAGTGAGAGGATTGCTTGAGCCTAAGAGTTCCAGTTTAGCATGAACAACATAGCAAGAACCCACTTCTAAAAAAAAAAAAAGAAAAATTAAAAGAGCTTAGTGTGTTGTTTTAGAGGTAATTATTTGAAAACTTTTCAGTTCTCTTCTGGGATTTTTGTATTTTTGCATTTTTTTAAAAAAACATGATCATTAACATTTTAAACAAATTCATTATAACAAGTTTTAAATTGATTTGAAAATATATAAACACATAGGCCCATAATTTTTAATCTCATAATTTTTATTTTACTCATTCCTAGAGCAAATTCTGAATTTAGTCCTTCTAAAAGCTTTCTTATTCTATACCCTTGCAAGAAAAGAAGTTTTTAATTTCTCCACTTTACACTTTTGGGATTTTCTAACTTTTGATATCTTTTAATCTGTTACTTTCTAAATTTATGTTTTTTTTCAATTTTTTTCTAGTGCTCAAGGTTTAAATTTATCATTTCCATATATTATTTGCTAAAATATTCAGTTATTAATTTTCTTCTGAGAAAACTTAGGCAATATTTTATGAGTTTTGATGAATAATATTTCAATTTCTGTTCCTTTTGAAAAACTCAAATTCCATTATTTATTTTCTTCTTTCAGAGTTTTACAATAGGTAACTTAAAATATAAATAAGTTGTTTAGTTAATTTTTATAAATATGCTTTCAGTCAGAGAATGTGATCGGCATTCTACTTTGCAGAATTTGAGGTCCTGTGTATGGCTCAAATCAGTTTTGTTAGAATTTCATTGTGTGAGATATGTATTATTTTTTGTGATATAAAAGTTTACATTAGTATCAACCTTTATATACTTCAGATCTTTTAAAATATTTCCTTTTATTTTACTTGATCTCTGAAGTACATACAGTTTTACAGGTTAATATAATATGTAATACAAGATAATTTTAATCTGAACAAACAATATATATTCTTACCAAGAAGTGGAAAATTAACAACTCTGTTTACAATATAAAATAAAATCTCAAATTCTACAAAGCAGAACACATATAATAACACCTTTAAAAAAAGTTATTATTTATTGCATTTTTATTCCTAATTTAACTTGTCTGATACCAATATTGTGATTTCTGCTTTTCTTTTTGTATTTATGAAACATTTTAAATTCTTTTATTTCAATCTAGATATTTTTATTGTTTTAGATGATTCCTTCATTGCCTTATGAAAATAGTTTTTTTTTTTCTTTTTTGACTCAGTTTAAAAATCTTCACTTATCAATAATGCAACTCTTAACTTATATTGTTATAATTGATATATTTGGTCTTGAGACTATGCTTTTTCATATCTTTTTTATTATTCCTTGTTCCTTTTTTGAATATTTTCTATATAAACTGTGTTTGTTCCTAATCTAGTGGTTTATGGGTACAAACTCTTCTTTTTATTCTTCTAATTTCTACCTTTAAGTACATGTTAAATTTGCTACTTCTACCTTTAACCCAGAACAGGAAAAAAATTAAATTAATAAGTATAGATTTACATTTTCAAACAACAAAAACAGAAACTTTGTATTGGCCTCACAGTGAAAATTTTTTTATAAAAATAAAGAAACAACAACAAACAAGCAGCTGAGAAGTCATAAGGTTAACCATGGTCAATATTATTAGTTAAGGCTATTTTAATAAGCTGCTGCACCTACATGCATATGCTCTACAATACACTTGTAGCAGTCAGAATTAGACCACAACCCTCCACCCACCAAAGTGCTCATGTTCTAATTCCTGAAACCTGTGAATATGGAACCTGTGAATATGTTAAATTACATGTTGACATAATTTGGCTTTGTGTCCCCACCCAAATATCATCTCAAATTATAATCCCCAAGTGTCAAGGGAGGGATCTTATAGGAGGTGACTGGATCACAGGGCTGGTTTTCCCCATGCTGTACTTGTGATGGTGAAGGAATTCGCATGGGATCTGATGGTTTTAAGAAGTGCTGTTTCCCAAGTGCACTCTCTCTCTTTCCTGCCACCATGTAAGAAATACCTTGCTTCCCCTTCACTTTCTACCATAATTGTAAGTTTCCTGAGGCCTCTCCAGCCATGGGGAACTATGAGTCAATTAAACCTCATTTGTTTATCAGTTACACAGTCTCAGGTAGTATTTTTATAGCAGTGTGAAAATGGATTGATACAAATAATTGGTACCGCAGAGTGCAGCACTGTTATAAAGATAACCTGAAAATGTGGAAGCAATTCTGGAGCTGGTTAGCAGGCTGAAGTTGGAACAGTTTAGAGGGCTCAGAAAAAGATAGGAAGATGAGGGAAAGTTTGGAGCTTCCTAGAGACTTCTTGAGTAATTTTGATCAAATGCTGATAATTATTATGCAGACAATGAAGTGCAGCCTGAGGAGGTTTCAGATGGAGATGGAAAACTTATTGGGAACTGGAGTAAAGGTCACTCATGCTATGCTATGCCAAAGAGACTGGCGACATTTTACCCCTTTCATAGAGATCTGTTGAAATTTGAACTTGAGAGAAATGATTTTAGGGTGTCTGGCAGAAGAAATTTCTAAGCAGCAAAGCATTTAAGAGGTAAGTTAACTATTCTAAAAGTATTCAGTTATATTCATTCACAAAGAGATGGTTTCAAATTGGAATTTATATTTAAAAGGAAAGCAGAGCATAAAAGTTTGGAAAACTTACAGCCTGGTCATGTAGTAGAAAAGAAAAACCCATTTTCTGAGCAGGAATTAAAAGCCAGCTGCAGAAATTTAGATAAGTAACAAGAACCTGAATGTTAAAAGCCAAGACAATGGGGAAAATGTCTCCAGAGCATGTCAGAGATGTTCCCAGCAGGCCCTCCCTCCTGGAGGCCTAGGAGGGAAAAATTGCTTCGTGGGCCAGGCCCAGAGCCCTGCTTCTCTGTGCAGTTTTGGGACTTAGTACCTTCTATCCCAGCTGCTCTAGCTCCAGTCGTGGCTGAAAAGAGCCAAGGTACACTTTGGGCTGTTGCTTCAGAAGGTGTAAGCCCCAAGCCTTGGTGGCTTCCACTGGTGTTGGGCCTGTGGGTGCATAGAAGACAAGAGTTGAGTGCATAGAAGTCAAGAGTTGAGCTTTGGGAGGCTTTGCCTGTATTTCAGAGGATGTATGGGAAACACCTCAATATCCAGGCAGAGTCTGCTCCAGGAGTAGAGCCCTCATGGCAAACCTCTGCTAGAACAGTGCAGAATGGAAATGTGAGGTTGGAGCCCCCACACAGAGTCACCAATAGGACTCTGTTTAGCAAAGCTGTGAGAAGAGGGCCACTGTCCTCCAGACTCCAGAAAGGCAGATCCACCAGTAGCTTGCACCATGTACCTGGAAAAGTCACAGGAACTCAACACCAGCCCATGAATGCAGTCAAACAGACCAGGGTCATGGTCATACCCTGCAGAGCCTCAGGGGTAGAGCTGCCCAAGGCCATGAGAGTCCACTTCTTGCATCAGCATGCCCTGGATGTGAGACACAGTGTGAAAGGAGGTATTTGGAGCTTCAGTTTTAAAATATGAAAAGAACATGAGATTTGGGAGGGGCCAGGGTTGGAATGATATGATATGGCTCTGTGTCCTCACTCAAATCTTATCTTAAATTGTAATTTCCACATGTTGAAGGAGGGACCTGGTACAAGGTGATTAGATAATAGGGATGGTTTCCTCCATGTTGTTTTCATGATGGTGACGGAATTCTCATAAGATCTGATAGTTTTAAAAGGGGCAGTTTCTCCTGCATGTTCTCTCTCCTGCCACCATGTAAGACATACCCTGCTTTCCCTTTGCCTTCCGCTATGATTGCAAGTTTCCTGAGGCCTCACCAGCCTTGTGGAACTGTGAGTCAATTAAACCTCTTTTGTTTATAAATTAGCCAGGCTCAGGTAGCATCTTTATGCAGTAAGAAAATGAACTAATATACATGGCAAGGGGGAAGAAAAGTAGAATTAAGTTAGTCAAACAGCTGACCTTAAAATGGGAAAATGATCCTGCATTATCTAGATGGGACCAACGTAATTACAGATATCCTTAAAGTGGAAGAGAAAGTCAGAAGAGAGAAATGAAAGGATGGCACCCAGAGAAGGACTCAGTCTGGTGACACTGTTTGAAGACAAAGAATGGGGGCTAAGAATCTTCCTCTAGAAGCAGGATAGTGCAAGAAAACTAATTCTCTTCTAAAGCTTTCAAAACAAGGCAGCCCTGACAATACCTTGGTTTTACCACAGTGAGACTCATTTCAGACTCTGATCTACAAATTGGTGAGATAACACATTTGTGTTGTTTCAAGCCACTAAACTTTGGTAATTACTTCCAGCAATCATAAAAGACTGATACACTACCTAATTGGAAAAAAAAATCATAGTTATAGATGAAATGCTACAAAAAGTAAACAAAACATAGAGTGTAATTTACACATAAAATAGAAAACACATGCACAAAAATACAGAAAGAGATGTTTTTCAAAGAAACAAAGCTATTCAAGAAATCAGGAAATGACTTCAAAATATATACATTTTACATATGTAGAAAGATAAGGAAGAAAATAGCAGTCATGAGACAAGAATATATAACTATAAATAAATGCTAGTTTTTTGATGAAAAGTATAATTAGTGATGATATGGTTTGGCTATGTCCCCACTCAGATCTCATCTTGCATTGTAACTCTCTTAATTCTCATATGTCATGACAGGGACCTGGTGGGAAGTAATTGAATCATGGGTCCAGGTCTTTCCCAGCTAGTCTCCTGACAGTGAATAAGTCAAACAAGATCTGATGGTTTTATAAAGGGTAGTTCCCCTGGGCAAACTCTCTTGCTTGCTGCCATGTAAGACATGCCTTTACTTCTCTTTTGCCTCCATGCCATGTGGAACTGTGAGTCCATTAAACATCTTTTCTTTATAAATTACCCACTCTCAGGTATGACTTTATTAACAGCATGAGAACAGACTAATATATTCATAATAAAAAACAGATAGTAGTAGCACACTAGAAAAGACAAATTAGTGAGCTAAATGATCATGCCAAAGAACTATGCCAAAATATAGTAAAAATACATTTAAAAGATGGAAATATTAAACAGAGTGGGGAAAACACTTTTATTTATTGGAGGTTTTTCTAAACAGGATATAATCAAATATAGGAAAGGAACTGTTAAATGTAATCTTTTTTCAAAATATAATGAGTACAATAAGAATTTTTCTTTAAAAAATTTTAAAAGGCCAGGTGTGGTGGCTCACACCTGTAATCCCAACCCTTTGGGAGGCCACAGGGGGTAGGTCACTTGAGGTCAGGAGTTCAAGACCAGCCTGGGAAACACGGTGAACCTTCATCTCTACAAAAAATAATACAAAAATTAGCTGGGTGTGGTGACACACGCCTACAGTCCTGGCTACTCGGGAGGCTGAGTTGAGAATATTGCTTGAGCCTAGGAGTTGGAGGTTGCAATGAGCCAAGATCACATCACTGCACTCCAGACTGGGTGACAAAGTGACATTGTGTCTCTAGAAAAAACATTTTTTTCAAAATACACATATTTGAGAATATATTCCTCCAAAAGAAAAAAAAAAGATTTCAAAAAGGAATAAAGAAGAAAGGAAATGATGAGCAAATATATAAGTAAAATAAGTATTAAATCTTAGTAAGTGTATATTATAAGAAGAGAGAACAGAAAGAGAATAAAGAAAAGGAAGAGAAGGAGACAGTGGAAGCAAACAAGAAAGAAGAAAGCTAAGAATGTTTTAAATAATAATCTAGAAACAAAAATCCAGGTTAAAGTTAAAAAAGGCAAGGGGTTTAGAGAGAGAAAAAGGCAAAGAAGAAAGGGAAAAAAGATACTCATATATTATTGAATATATTTTTTATAAAATATATATTATATACATGTATAGAAAACTGAGCATGACAATGGAAAAAATAGAAATAAAATTTATAGCTATCAAAATAAGGATGAAATGAAACTCACTCAATTCAGATGAAGATAAGAAAACATCAAGAATGAATGGCAAATAAAATACCCAAAGTGAGAAAACAGACATCAGTAATTGCTGCTCACAATGACTGTGAATAAACAAGATTCTACTATTCTCAGACTGAGATTATAATATTGTATCAAATAAACCAAACTATCATACCTAAAATGTCTTTTTCTTTTCTTTTGTATTTCTTTATTTAAATTATTTTTGTAAAATTTTTGTGGATACATACTAGGTGTATATTTTTATGGGATACATGAGATGTTTTGATACAGGAATGCAATGTGAAATAAGCACTTCATGGAGAATGGGGTAACCATTCTCTCAAGCATTTATATTTTGAGGTACAGACAATCCAGTTATACTCTTTTAAGTTATTTTAAAATGTACAATTAAGTTATTATTAACTATAGCCAGCCTATTGTGCTATCAAATAGCAGGTCTTATTCATTCTATTTTTTTGTACCCATTAATCATTCCTACCTCCCCCCAACCTCCCCACTCTGCCACTACACTTCCCAGCCTCTGGTAATCATCCTTTTACTCTCTATGTTCATGATTTTAATTGTTTTGATTTTTAGATCCCACAAACCAGTGAGAATATATTATTTTTTTCTTTTGTATTTTTTGGAAGTAGAGGTGTACACAAATAACCAAGAAATAAATGATACAAAAACAAATATAAGGTGTTTTTCCACCATTCATCTAGATATAAAGTAAAGCTATAATAGTAATTATGTGCTATTGGAACAGTAATAAATAAAGCAATCAATGAAACAAGTAGTAACACACATATACAAGAATATAGCCAGTAATAACATTTCAAAATAGTGGGAAAATGTTTCTTGAATTATTCGTATGTTAGTATTTTTTAAATTTTGATTGTTAGAAGCTAATCTGTCTCTGGCTAAATCCTTTGGCATAAGAACAAATTTGTTGAAACAAATGGATCTCATATTCAAGATATGTACCCATTTATTAATTTAACTATGAGTAATAACACTATGTTAATAACATATAACTCAAGTGAAATTTTTTCTATCTTTATACTACTGGGTGAATTATGTGGAAGTAACAATACTGGCAAGACATGAGAGTAATACATAACAAAATAGTATCACTAATTACATTGCTGTAATAAAGACATAATAAAAATGCTACTAGCTCTTCTCTAGCATAGCTTGTCCTTAAAGCATTGTAAACAGAGATATCATGGCTATTAAGAATTAGTGTTGATGTATGGTATTATGATTAAGAGTTAGTCTGACAAACTAAAAGCACAACTAAAAGCAATGTGTTAAATTACTCTTAAAACCATTGCTATATCTCTTCAATAGGGAAGCATCATGTCCTAATTTTTATTCATGTCAGTAGCAGAGAGCAGTTTGTTATGAAATGAGATTATTTTACCTGAACAGTATTCTTTACCTTTTTGACTAATATGCCCCAACATGAAATTGTTTTGGGGCATACTTTAAAGTATCATATTTATTATCTAATACAGGGCTTTGTATTCTATCATCAGGGTAGTTGGGTTGGCAGTAACAAAAGCCATTTCCTGTGATCTATAGGTTCCCATATTTCAGTGTATAACTTTGGAAGGTGTGGAATACTGGATGCACATTTCTTTTGCTTCATAAAGCTTTGGCTTAGACATATTGTAGCTTCTAAAATCTACTTAACAAATATACTGGATTCCTCATTTCTTTTGAATTTTTGCTAATAATTTTTATAAACCTAGATACGATGAAAATCTCATGTGTTTGACGGTATTGAGTATATGGAAGCTAAAACCATTTGCAACTAATTCCTTACACTGTACAATTTTTTTGTGATTCTGATATAATGATGGCAAAGAATATAACAAATCTTCATTTTACAATAAAAAGCACAAATAGGAGGTTATTTCTAGGCACTTACTTTAGATTCCTTTTTTTGGTCAATTTCTGTAGTATTTTATTAAGCAACACTTTTTTTTAAAGCAAGGCATGCTAATCTCCCCACAAATCTACATTTTATTCCCACCCACACCCCTTAAGAAAAGCCATCTCACACTTTTCTCCAGAGAGTAACTACAAAGGGTTAAAGAAAATCTACCCCGACAATAGTAGAAACAATTCTCTCGGTGTGTGTCGGTTCACTGCTCCACAGGGCATAGCAGATGTTGTGTCTGGTAGTAAGAAGGGCCCAGGAGGTGTGGGCTGTCAATCACATGTTTGCTTCCACCCCCCTTAACTACAGGCTATGCTATGGATATGAAGCCCAACTAAAACAATCTGCCTCAGCTGGGGTGTGTGAGGTATCAATAACCCTTGGCAGAGGTGTCAAGAGCCTCCCTGGAACTCAACTACCCTGCTGACCAGATGCTTAGCAAGTTAACAAGACTCTGGGCATTCACCACTTTTTCTAACACAACAATTAACACAACACAACTGGATAATCACTGCACTGATATGTTGAAAAAAAAAAAAAAAAACAACTCACCAAAGTTGTCTTTTATGGAACAGAGGCAAATAACAAATACTGGACCACATCAGAAAGAGGAGAATTTTGAAGTTTCAAGTTGGGCAGGCACAATGGCTCAATAAATAAGATGAGAGAAACTTAAAAGTAAAAATATTATCAAAAGTATTTTCTCAGTACACTCATATACATTTCTGGGTACATTAAAACTATTTCAATTTTACCCTTACAAATATGATGTTTAATCTTTGGAAATAACTAAGGCTAACACATTTTCTCATAAGAGATCAAGACTAAAACTTGGTTTAAGAATAGAATCTAAACAGCCAAAATTTTACTAAAGTGAATAATATTAGTCAGCATCCATATATAGACTATAAGAGCATATTCCAAAGTTACTCATTGCACAACATTTAGATATTTATAAAGCCTGGATAAAGCCATCAATTTACTTGATGTTTTTAAACTCCCCTTTAAAGACTGTATATGAAATTTATTTTTAACCTAAATATATATTTTGCTTTTCTTTTTTCAAGTTATATTACCTTAACGTAATTTATCTATCCTCTCAATTCATAATTCTATTAGATGGCAATTATATACTTTTTCTGGAAAAAATAAATTATATACTATTCCTAGAAAAATATATGGTGTGCAGGAAAACATGAATATTAGCTTTAAACAATTTAATGTTGTTTGTCTTTGCTTTGAAATTCAATAATGCCATCAGCCTCTAAGACCTCTTAGAGCCTAGCATTTCACACAGTGAAAGCTGCTTTCTGTTACAAAAGCACAGCAGCTGTGACTCCCGCAGATACCCTTAAAGACAGATATAATAAAACACTGGGAGGGAGTAGGTCGACACAGGAGCATGAAATGGACGAAATGAAGCCCCTTTGTCACAGCCAAACAGGCTATAAAGTTACTATAGTAACATACAGTATTAAACTCCAGGTGGATTGACTTAATCTTCCTCAAATATAAAATAAAGGTTAATAAAAACCAAACCAATAATAACTACAATCACTCTACTCAAATATTTTTTAAGAGGTTCTTACTTTTGGTTTAGTCTGGATAGGTGAAGAACAGGCTACGATGCTAATGTTCTGATTTGAGGAAACAACCCCAGAAATTCAGGGTGTGGCCGAAGACATGCCTTTTTAAAATATTTGAATACATCCAATGACTTGAGTTTCAAGAAAATCAAAGTGATAATGAGAGAACAATTAGACTATACGGATTCTCAAATCTAATTTTTTTCTATATTTATCACATTATTGTCAAGTGGAGAGAATTTAAGTGATAATGCCTCTGGGTCCAGTCCTAAATTCATGGAAAACTGGGCAGCCTTTTCTGAACTTTGGTAGAAGAGTGTCAGGCCCCATCTGTTTTAGTCTGTGTTTTCAGGAAGACAATAATGACGTAAGATGTAAGGTATAATAACTATGAAATAAGAACAAAGAAACTGGTCTGTGGAACATAAGACAAGGAAATGAAAAATTACAAATCGAATTCTAATTTTTAAATTTCATTAAGAATGTATACCTAAGAGTTTAGGAGATACGGTAACCTCTTATAGTATATGTCAAGTAGTGCTTATTCCTTCTTGTAGGTATAGGACTTGCTATTATTTTTCTGTGATAATTGTTTCATTTATAAACCATTTTTGCAAGCAAAACTTCAGGAACTCTTTATTCTACCCAAACACACATACTGTCTCTCTCTCTTTCTCTCTCTCACACACACACACATACACACACACACACACACACACACACACACACACACACACACATTATCTGTTTTGCTTTAGTAAAATACTCATTTTTATGGCTCTATTTGCAAATCCTAAATTTTATGTATTAAATGTTGATGAAGACTTGCAATAATAAATAAAACATAAAATATGCATTTGCATTTTGGATTAATCCAATAAGCATTTGGATTGCTCTTTTTGAATACTGCTCTAACGATCTGAAAGAGTTAAGAGACTTGCTCTGAACCTTAATTTATGCCATGGAGTTAGGTACCAGGGCAAGCTGGACTCAATAAGAATATTTTTAGTAGGATTTAGCTAACAGTGTGAGACATACCTTTAATGGATTTAGTTTGAGTAAACAACCTTTGTCTAGACAGCCCAAATGTCACAGGTATTGGTGCTCATTTTAAGTGGTGACTTCTATGCAAATAATTGTAAAGTTGCATTTTGTTCTCTGTACTAATATTTTATGAATTAAGGTTTTTGAGTGCATCAAGAGTTGAATGTGTACTTGTAAATGATAATTTTAGTCCAAGTTTTTTTTTACTGGTCACACATTTGACATGGCAATAATTAGGTTTTAGATTGCACTCTAAGTTTTATACTGTAATTTCTGAGGGCTGCTAAAGGTTTTTAGCAGTAGTAAATATAGAAAAGAAATCTGAAAAGAAAGAGCTGATGGACAGCAGATTTTGGGAAAAAGTACAGAGCAGAATTAGTGATAAAAGGTGAAGAAATACAATCATAGTAGGAAAGAGTAAGGAAACTTATTTATTATAAGTAAAGATATTTATTAAACTTATTTGATACATCCATGAACATAATAATTATGAAATGTTGAGAACTAGAACAAAGCTATATTATTTCTTACAGGTGGATTAAATTTAGTCGCCTTTCTTGTATTATTAATAAAGATACATTAATTTTAAAAATTAAAGATATAACCTTTATCTGCTGATGCTTAGATTCATCCATAAAATGTTTGCTGTTTACCCCATTACATTGTTGAAGAATCTTAAGAAAGGAGAAAGAAAACCTCATTCTTGACTTGTGGAACTATTCAAACGAATATGTAGATTGGGATGTTAGAAGTACAAACGTAATTCGCATGTAACCAGAGGCCTAACATTTTGATCATTGCACAAAACTATCCATAGGAATAACTTAATGTACTCTTAAATTTCACTCATGTCATAATAATACTTCACACTTAGTTGAGGTTTTTCATAGTTTCTAAAATTCTAGAAAAGAAAAATATGATTATTTCTTTATATAAAATTGTAAATTCACAATTTTATATAGTTTGAAAGAATTTCAAATCATTAACAGTAAATTGTGACAAATTTAGTAAACTCTGTCACTAATACAAGTTATAAAAATAAAAGTAAGGTTAGGTAAAGGATCCCTTTGCAAGCATATGATTTCATTCTAAGTAGAATGTACTTAAAACACTTAGTACAGGTTAAAGTTTTTGCTTTCACATTAAAACACTGAATTATTGAATTACTTATGCATGCAAATTTATATTTTCCATTACTTTAATTTTAAGAACAAGTGTCATCTGAAGTTGAATTTATTTTGATAACATCAGAACCTCCTTCCCCACAAAAAATACAAAATAAAAGGGATATGAGATCCAGAGAAAAAACCATTGCACTAAATTGTTGACTTAAAGGAGAATAAGTTATTAGTAATTCTATTTGTATATTGCATAATCTGTTATTTCATTTTCCCTTCAGTATGCAGTCCACATTTTGCCAGAAGGGCTGTGGGGTTCAAAACAGTAATTAAAAACCCGGGGCTCTAATAACTTTGACAAATATAATAGGTCCGCTCCATTGTATAAGTTGCTCATAGAGGGAAAAAATGGATTTTTAAAGATAAATTAGTTTAATTCATACAAATTCACATAACAGATAATAGTTCATACAGATTAGTTCTGCCATCTTCATTTGGAGAAGCAAACATTCTTAAGAGAGGAGTCTACAACTCATGTTTTTAGTGCTATCAGCTGGAAAGTATGTCAGACTCTTAAAATTGCTGTAATTTTCACCTCAGGCACCCCAAAGAGCTCAGTAAACCATGCAGGATGAAATCCACAACAATCTGTAAGTCCAGCACCCTCCCCGTAAACCCTGGAGGGTTCCTGAGACTGCCCCAGACTCTACTGGAATCCTCAACGACGTGATTCTGACCTCACTGAGCATTCATTCCATCAGAATAACAGAGCCACCCTCCTCAGATTCTGTATCACAATGTGAAAGAAAAAGAATCAGAAGCAACCAAAGCCATTAAGACAATTTATATACACAGCAACTGTTTTAATGACCCTGCAGATTGCACCCCAAGTTCCCTAACCTCCAAGGAATAATATGAGCTGGAGGTTCCAGTCTATTAATGAGCAAAGACCATCTTTACATAAACATGTCTGTGCTTTGTGCCATGGATATCTTGTCAGCACATAGCAAAGACTTACTAAATATGCTTTACTTCTGTATTAGTAACATTTAGTAAGGTCAGTAATAATCACTGACCTTATCATTTTCAAGGGACAAAAGCTTCTCCAAAAGTTGTTGCTATTGTCTAACCTTAATAACCACATAAGAACTAAAGCTCAGGAATCTCATAATGATGGAAGCTGCAATTATTGTTGCTTAATTTTTATTTCCAAAAATAGAAATGGGTTTTACAATGATTTTCGCACAAAATATGGAACAAAATTCATTCAGTGAACAAGTTGCTCTCTAGACACTTCTAAAAGCTGAATTAACATTTTTTTGTAAAAATATCATAATGTCCATAGCTCTGTTTAAATGAAGATGCCCTATTATCAAAAACTTTTAATGAAATTCTGTTAACTAATTTATGACTTCTATTGATGGACTGTTCTACTTTTCCATCTTCTCTAAAAATGTGAAGATTTTAAAGAAGGTGCAAGTCATTTAAACAACCATCACACTCAAGAGAGAACACTCTGTTTTTTCTCTTTGTTGTGTAATACAACCTGTACATCACCGTCTACTTTTCAGATAATGGTCACTAAATAGTGAAAATTAGTTTTTAACTCTCCAAAAATACATGAAGATAGTAGGATAAGAATTTCTGAATGAAATCTGAAGTCCCAATTGCTTATTTATGTTTGCATTATATAAAATAAATTATTCTTAATATTGCATGTACTTACAATACATTAATAGTTTATTAGAATGTGAGCCCCATGGGACAGTGCTTTTATCTGTTTTAGTCATTCCTCCATTTCAGTGATCACAATAGTGCCTGTCACATGATAGATACTGTTTACTGAATAAACAAATGATGGAATTACTACATTTGATATAATTTTCTGCAGCTGCCTAAATATATGGAAATAAATAAATATTTTATTACACATTTCAGCTGAGTTAAGTAAATTGAAATATACTTTAGAAAACAGGTTTAAATGATTCCTCCTTGGTGAATGTAAAACATACACTAAGCATGTACAAAGTGTGTAATTTTCTTTTTTGTTTATAAATTAATGCTCTCTCTTTGTATATATGTCACTTGGTCATTGTTGAATGACAATTGAGGGATAAAACTATTAAGAAAAAGTTTCATATTTGTTTACAAAAGCAAACTATTTATAAGGGAGTCTTTAAAATCTGGCTCTCGGAACACAGTTTGAGCAGGTATGTAAACGAAAATAAACACTAAAAATTCAGGGGTTCCAAAGCTGTATTTTGCCTGTTAAAATGGGGGAAAAAACAGTTGTTTTCTCTAATGATTATCATATTCGCATGAGTCTGCACCTATCTGTAGGTATCAGTACTGCAGGGTCAAGATTCACTTTTCCTAGGAAGTTGGCAACTTCAGAAAAAGCACTAAACCCTTCATTGACCTGGGGAATAGTGGGTTCTTGTTCAGTTTATTTAGTTCATCTATTAATGAAATGGTTTTTGTATGTGTGTTTTGTTTTTATTTCTGACTGCAGTCTGATGTGCCTAGTCATTACAGAGATAGGACAAGATATCAATTTTGCTTTTTTACTAGAGTTTCGTGACCAGAAAATTAATTATTCAAAATGTATTTATCGCAGTTCTCATGTAAGTCTATCTGTTTGCCGAACTCTGAATGTTTACCTCAGCCTGCCTCAGACATGCTGTTTTGTGCAAAAAAGAATAAACTGGGTGCTTTGGATTTGTTTCCCAGCAATCACTCTGGACTCTTCTCAGCATATGGGAAACTTCCTGCCTACACTGATTACCCCTTCCCCAACTCCACCTCAGTGCCCAAAAGCTCTCAGTCCTGGTTCTGGAGTCTCAAATCTGCCCTCCAGGGGTTTGCTTCCTGGAGCAATTGAATTTACCTTTCTGAACCTCCGTTTCCTCATTTATGAGTCTATGATTTAAAACTTATTTACAGAATTTTTGTGAGAATTCCATAGAAGTTATATAAAGAATTTATGACTGTGACCTCCCTACAAAAGTTATTCAGTTAATACATATTCTCTGCATGTATATTTTCCTATTTTTAGCCTGTTCTGCTCTTTCAACTTGTCATTTAGACATGATTTATAGATTGCAAAGTTGTTATTTTCCTCAGAACACTTGAATCCACATTCACTTTTTAACTCTTGCTTGTCATTGCCTTTGGGAAACAATTCTCTTGTATCCAAGTCCCAGGACCAAACCGTCTTCTGGCTGTTGCTGCTCTCTAGCTCCCTAGAGAGGCAATTCTGATCAGACATATTGTGGCTTTAATGACTGAGACATTCTCTTTTAGTTATGGTTTCAAATTCAGGCTCTGACATTACTATCTCTTCCCTGGTTTCCTCATCTGCAGAATGTGGATTACTAAATTCTCTTATAGCATCACAGGGAATAAAACAATGCACACATGCTTTTTAGCATAGTATATGGCATGTGAAATGCAATAAAAGGTAATTCTCCTTATAATTAAAGAAATAGAAATTAGTGCTCATAACACTATTTATGTAATAAATTTCTTTCCAATTGCCCTACAGTATGAGTGAAGCAAGTCTGTAGAAAATATACTCAGTTTTCAAATATTTTATTTCAGTTCTATCAAAAACTAGAACTGGCTAGTTCTAGTGGCACAGTGGCTCACACCTGTAATCTCAGCACTTTGGGAGGTCAAGGTGGTAGGATTGCCTGGGGTCAGGAGTTCGAGACCAGTCTGACTAACATGGTGAAACACCATTTCTAATAAAAATACAAAAAACTTAGCCAGGTTTGGTGGCATGCACCTGTAATCCCAGCTACTCAGACGGCTGAGGCAGGGGAATTGCTTGAACCAGGCAGTGGAAGTTGCAGTGAGACGAGATCATGCCACTGCAATTTAGACTGGGCTACAGAGAGAGACTCCATCTCAAAAAAAAAAAAAAAGAAAGAAAGAAAGAAAGAAAAACTAAAAAATACATTTGTTAAGCTCACAGATGTTAATGATCTGAGAGAACTTTTATATTTTAAGATAATTGTTTCCTAGAATTTGTGCCTGTGGATTTTTTTCCAATATAGCATAAGTTAGGCAGGACTGGGGTTTTATAATTATTGGCAATATCAAGGAAAATAGATGTAGATCATTTTATCTATACTACTATTGAGTGTTATAAAATGAATATAAGCATTGTAATAGCTATGAATGTATATGCCAGTTTTTAAATATTATTCCTATTGTAACAATGAACTTGAAAATTATATTTCATTATTAAGTCCATCTAGAGAAGGATTTCAGTGCCTACCCTAGTTTAAGGCTTATATCATTTGCTCAACAAATGTTTGCTAAGGAATAAAACTGTACAGAATGCTTATGTAGAAATTTCTGGAGGATAGAGTTATTCCAAAGAATTCAACATGAATGCTTAGCCAAGGACATTCCTCTATATAACAAGATTTCACCATTCAAGATAGTGACTGACAAAACCTCCTGGAGTAAGAGAACCCTACCAGTCGGGTACTAGGGATTTCCATCCAGGTTGTGATGGCAAGACTTCAGAAAGAACCAGCAAATCAAACAAAGGAAGAAAACAGGCACCAAAAAGCATTTTACTGCTCTATTGGAACTGTGTGATGCCCTGAATTTCACCTGCATTGACACTTGAAAATAGGACTTTCATGGAATGTTTCACACAAAATACCATATAACGAAAGGTGTCATCCTTGCTTTGCCATCCGTTTATTTGTAACAAATCATTATTTATGCAGGAGAGAAAGAGTGGCAAGTGAATGCGTTCAAGAATATAGCATTGGGATGATTGAGTTTGTTTAAAAATCAAATATCATGTCAGCTAGCAAATTTATCATAAACGTCTTTCCTATGCTTTCAAATTACAAAAGCTATCAACTTTTTACAAAGTTGGTCGAAAAATAAATAAGACTATTAAAGGAAACTGTACCTTAGTACATATGGATGTTTGCACGAAGAAACCATTAGTCAATCTTTCCAATGAGGCAAGAGTAACTGGATCTAGAATCAGAAGTGTTCATTGTCTGACCAAGTATATAATGGAATCTTATAGAGGCATTTTGTTGGTTGTTACAATGATTGGGGGCATTTTTAGCTTTATATTGGATAGATGCCAGGAATGCTGGATAGCCTTCAAAGAATATCTCTGAGTGCTCGAAATTAAAAAAAAAAATTATCAAGATACTTACATGGGTGTAAATGGCACCTAGAGTAATTGGCACTGGAGCATGCTGAGCTTAATTTTACAATTAAATTCAGCATGCTCCAGTGGCGCAATCAGTTAGTGCACGGTACTTATACAATTAAATTCACACTATTAGTTTTACACTTTTTAACATAATTGGAAGTTTTCAGAAATTGAGACATTTTATACAATAATAGAACTTTCATTTTTTCAGACTGATTAAAAGTAGTTTACCATTGAAGAACACATTCAACACCTGTGGTGATGCCAATCCCACTTAATGCCCTGCTACAACCGGAATGGGTCTGCTTTTGGTAGATGTGGCTTTCCATACATAGGCACAGGCATATGAAAGAGAACCAGTGATGTGGCCTTATAGGAATGTGACTTAAAGTTATGCAGAGAGAAAGAGGGAAAAACAAAAGAGAAAGAGAGAGAGAGAAAAAGAAAGACTGGCTCTTAGGAGAGGAGAGATGATATAAATGTTACTAAATACTTCTTAATCTACATTCCAATATAGGCATAGCAATGAAATAACATGTTCCCAGGATACCATAGTTTGTAACTCTTGGGGCTCTGATGTTCTCACCAAAAAAACTCTGGCTGTTTCACGGGAATTCTGCTGCTTGGCCACTTCAGTACTTTACTTTTTTGTCTACCATTCTGGAGCAGAATTGAGAATCATTTTCCTGCTTTCATTGCCAGTAAACTTCTCTCCTTGAGTAGCAAACCTAGGCTGCTCTTATAGCTTCTTATCCATGTGCAGGAAATACTTCAAACTGAGGATTGTATTAATGGCCAAGTGAGTGTTCAGTAGAAATATTCTCAGTGTATACTGCCTAAGTATGCACGTGTTTGCAAGACAAACTATGCCAGCCAATGTGTTGAACACTGGCACACCGAAGGCAGTCAAGTTTCAGGGTTTTAAGAAACATCTTTCTGGTATTTTATTTTATTGTCTGTGTCTTGCAATGTGACAATGCATATAACTGTTTAGCACAGGGCCTAGTAAAAAGTAAAAGCTTTAACTTGTCAATTATTGTTATACTCTTATTATTATCAGCTATTACTTGTTACTCTTCTAGATATTCAATATAAAAGTGCATTACAAATTGATGTCAGGAAAGAAACATATTTTGATTCTTTCAAATCTCATAGGAGAATTAAAGTTCTTTTAACAGGAAAGCATAAAATAACAGTTGTAATATATGTAGATTTCATTCATGAGTGGTTGTAATAATGAAGTAGAAATCAAAACTATACAGACACTTCAGGTACTATTGGGTGTTTCTGTTCTTAAGATGAACTCTGAAATTCAATCCTCCGTAAATAAAAGTTAAGGTTTTCAAAGTGCTCATGATTGTTTCTAGATTCTCTTAATTGGATGAGCTAAATAAAAATTAGAAAAGTATAAAAAATAATCCAGAAGAAATACAGAGTATGATGTGACAGTTTTTACTGTAGTGTAGGCTTGGGTTCTGGTTTTGACTTTGTCTTAATTCAAAGTGTCATTTAGCAATTTGGCTAAGATTTTTTTTTTTTTCCAGAGTCAGTCTTCATGGCAACAAATGGCCCTGAATAACAAAGCATGTTCTAGCACCAGCAATGGAATAAGCTCTCTTTTTCACTAATATAACCCAAGAGGCATTATTCAATTATGGCTACTTATTCACCAAATCAGTATGCACAATAAAGACTTTTCTCTACCAAAATATCTCCAGTAAGATCTTCAGATGACCCCTAAGTTTAATAATCTATATTTGATTTAATTTGAGATTTCTGAGAAATAGCTGAAGTGATTTCAAGATGTTCCCAATCAAAATTGTTTTAGGATAACAGTGTAAACTACATCAGGAACTGTCCCCACTGGGCAGATGTAGCCTAGTGCCAGGTTCAGGAGCCCTGGGAGATTCAGAATACTGGGAGTTACCTTTTCAAGGAAGCTGATATTGCTTACAAGTATAAACAAGTCATTGCTGTCTTGACTATGGACTATTGCCACAATGCAGAGCTATGATATTTTTGAAAGTCATTTGAGAGAAAGCACAATGAAATCATAAGCAAAATTTCCTAAGTCCCACTGAGAACGCAACAAATGAATTCACTGATTTTCAAGGCCTCTGCATGACAAAAATTCCAAATTGTAAGTCTGTTTTTGAATTCTTATAATGAGAAATTTCCTATGTTGTAAAATGGCATTGTTAGCATGCTTTTAAAAGAAGATGGTTTAATTATAGATAATATACACAGGAAAAGTTTTTCTTTTTTGTATAGGTACATCTACAAACTTATCACATGCAATTGAAAAGAAAAAGTTTACACATCAATCCAAG
Source organism: Cebus imitator (assembly GCF_001604975.1). Lineage (NCBI taxonomy): Eukaryota > Metazoa > Chordata > Mammalia > Primates > Cebidae > Cebus > Cebus imitator. The sequence continues at coordinate 1,787,929 of NW_016107697.1, forward strand.
TATATAAACTGCACTTGAGAAAAAAAGTTATTTTTCCCCTCTAAACAGAGGCTAAAGTATAATTGGGAATATTTCCTCATAATGCATTTTAATTATTTTTGACCAATAATAACATTTGGATGCTGTGGTGTAATCTCTCCCTCATGTGTAGTAAGGTTAAATTCAAGTTTCAATCCATTTCTTGTCAAGTCCAAGTCCCACTAGGAAGAGTTAAAAGCAGCTGTATTAAGCAGCTTTAACGATGAGGATATCCTTAAAAATATGAATGATGTACATTTACCATGAGATAGATGTGATAGGAATTCAGACATTATTGGCATCTACTCCCTATAGTCCTTATAACTGCACTTGATTAAGTGGATGATACACACCACATTTTCTATCATTTTTGATCATTTTAAAGTATACAGTATAAAGATACTGACTGGTCTTTATGCCCAACAAATATTTTAATATTTCATTTAATATTGATAACAGAATCATGATACACTTTATAAATTACTCAGTTTTACATTGGTAATCTCATGTTAAAATTTTAATAAGATTCTAATGTTATGAAAACTGCCAATTTTCCTCAAGTCCAATTCTGGAATTTTTTTCCAAATGTATTAAATTTTTTTGAAAAATATAATTTTAAATTAAATAGAGAACTCTGAAGGATGAATCACCAGTTCTATCCACGTTTTAAACTTTTACCTTTTTTGAAGATTTCTTCCAAATTAATAATATGTCTTATGTGGATTATCTTGCAATATCAAAGCAAGAGAAGATTTTGTAAGACATTTTACCAGATTAATAACATTTGCAAAAATGATAGATTAAATAAAAATGAGCCTATTCACTATTAGTTTTAGATTCCCATTTTCGGTTAAGCATAATGTATGCAGATTACAAAGAAAATAGTAATAAATTAGCTTTATAATCAGCAAGAATTACAAGTGGGTTAATAGATTATGCTTATTCTACGCCATTTAACAACAAAAACATTGTGCATTATTTTCCGGATTATGCCAAAGCAAGTGTTTTAAAAAAATCACTGACTTTCTCATGTTTCTCATGCTTGCCCTATTTGTGGAAAAAGAAAAACAAGAAAGGAAACATTTCTAGAAAAGCCACTTTGGTAATATCTGAGACAACATCATTCTTATTTCACTGGGATTTCATTTCATTCTTGTAGGCTTAACATCTCACTGCATGAACAAAGAAAATATCATGTGAAAAGGGCTTCAGGCTAGCTACTTCCAAAAGGATTCAACCTTCCTAGTGCTATCAATATCATCCATACACCCACACAGTTAGCACTTTTGAATACATTTACTGAAAACCATTAATAAAGCAAGAATCTCAGTCTGGTTCTTAACCATGTGTCAGAGTGAAATAAGTTCATGTAAATCTGTGAACTGCACGACAATGATCAAATTAACAGTCATTTCAAGAAAAAATGCCCCTCAGGCTGAAAAATAATTAGTAGTCTCTCACTATCTTTTCCTCCTAATAAAAATCATGATATTATTGTTGACTATGCTAATAAAACACCTCCCATGACCCTGATGCAGCTTGATGTAAAATGTAAGGACTGTTCTATTGTACAGTCTGACACATGTTTTATTGAACATTTCCACTTGGCTCTTCATCTGGAAACACAAGGGCCCACAGAAGCTGAAGAACTTTTGTCACAGTGTAATGCAACTCTCACTTGTTTGTTGCTGTGGTTAATAAAACACCCACTTTGAAATTCATTATCTTTGAAATTTAACTTTTAACTGCAGAAACAGAATATTCAGAGCTCTGGATATAAGCAGGGATAAGAGGAAGAGACAGAAAAGGACAACAGAGAGAATCCAGTGAGTGCATAAAGCAGCCAAAAGTTGGCATATATGTACCCATAAATGTCAAGTCCTGTATTTTGACTTTTAGAAAAACAATATTGAGGAAGTCTTAATGGTCAGAGGTTGTTCAACATATTTTCCATCTGGTTATTTATACTCTAACCACAATTACCTTTCGAATGCTTCTGTGCAAAAACAATATTGGAGGTCTACAGGGACAGAAAGAAGTTAAAAAACATAATCCCTGCTCTCAAGGAGCTTATCAAGGGTATGACACATTGGGTTTCTGCACTGAAGTGGATGATGAACTAATGTTGGTTAATAACATTTCCAATATACAAGCTGAGGATAAAATGTCAGTTGTCTTTATAAAAAAAAAATACATAAACCTGAGAAAGCAAACTACTGAAGCATGTGACTTGGAACATTAAACAGCATCTATACACTGATAGCATGATTCATAAGAACCTTGGTTTCAGAGATCAACATGATTCAACAAAGGCATTTGGAGGTAGCCAGATTAATAAGATATTATCTTTTCCCTGAAGTGGTTTGGTGTTCAGTGAAGGAAAATCCACTGTTATAACTAATAATAATATAAACCAGAATATGACCAGTTGTTCTAGTGACTATTCTGTTGCAGAATGTTTTGATTGTGCTTTTGTAAATTCTTAGAATTAAGTCTTTGAAGTAATCAATGATACAAATGTTTCTTGGAAAAAGCTGAATATTTTCAGGCATAATTAAAAAAATATCTAAGTGTCAAACATTATCAGAAAACATTCAGTAGTTAACAGCAGATAGTAAGCAACTGAATAATGAAAAGAAACATCAGTCTTACAGGTGATATTACAAGAACCTATGTGAAAATATACATTTTGCAAAAGCAAATAAAATTTTGTTTTGCTTAAATTTTATTGATGGGGTGTCTCAGAATTTCTCTAAATGTCTGTTTTTAAACCTGAGCTCCCCTCTACATTAAGAAAATGTTTTAAAGGTACTGTAAGTCTGGAAATACTAGGTAAGCCAAGTTAAACATCTTTAGAGCTTTAATGTGGTCACATGTACTGTGGACCTCTAGGAGAATACACTCCTCTCACAGAGGACCTCAAAGGATTGTAGTTTCATGGACCAAGGCTTAGACAGAGCAACATCTGATGGTAGATGGAAACAAGAGCAGGCTCTCAGGTCCTATCCCTAAAAGGTGGAGCCTAGAAGTCTTTACTTTTAAGACTCTTCAGGTGATTTCAATGTAATTACCTGGTATTGAACCTTGAACCAATATTTGAGAGTCACTGCTACTAAAGGTAAGACTTTACATTTAGATACTATAGGTGATTCAAGATTTACAAACGCTAGTTTCAATATAATAATAGGCATTAAAACATTATTTCAGAAAGTCTTTCAATAGACAGATGAAAGTGAACACTTTTCATTAATATCCTTTGCTGGAAAAACGCAAATCTTTAATTTCTCAGGTTATGCTCTACTTTACATCATAATTACATCAACATTTTGAAGAGAAAGAGCAAGAAATTTCTGAATGTCAGTTAGTACTCAACAGATCTGGCTAATTATACTTGGCACAGTTATTATCTATATTGTTCACTGCTTCTTTCAGCATGGGATGAGTTCCTCCTCAGTTCTCTTTTCTTTCTTTCTTTTTATTTTTTTACAAAGCCAAAAACACCTCTACATCTCTTTCTTTCCCTGGCTCTAAGTAGCCAAGTGCTTAGGAAAAAGAATCAAGCAGAGACATGCCATTGCTTTAAATATTACAAGCTGCTGGGTGTCCAAATACTACATTCTGTTCTATACTACTCTCATTTATATGATACACAGTCTATTTTGATAAACTATTCCCACTTTTTGAATTTTGCAACTTAAGTTTCAGCAAGAAATAAGTTGACAAAAGTGATTTTAATAAAAGCAGATGAAACTGTCAAAGAAGGCCAAAGGCAAGAAGCAAAAGAAAAAAATGTATATTTTCTGAAAAAGTAGAGTCCATAAATTATTTTCATCCACATCTCTCATGAAAGGTGTGATCTGTGTGACCAATATTGCCACACAGTAGCAGATAAAATGGTATTGACACTGATCTTTCTAAAACAAATCAAGAGGCCAGGCACAGTGGCTCACGCCTGTAATTCCAGCACTTTGGGAGGCCGAGGCAGGTGGATCACAAGGTCAGGAGTTTAAGACTATCCTGGCTAATATACTGAAACCCCATCTCTACTAAAAATACAAAAATTATCCAAAAATACAAAAATTAGCCAGGTGTGTTGGTACCCTCCTGTAGTCCCAGCTATTTGGGAGGCTGGAGCAGAAGAATTGCTTGAACCTGAGAGGTGGAGGTTGCAGTGAGTCGAGATTGCACCACTGCACTCCAGCCTGGGTGACAGAGTGAGAGTCACTCTTAAAAACAAAACAGAACAAAACAAAACGATAATAATAACAAAAAAAAATCAAGAGTAATGCCACAAATATTAGGATAATTTAACAACAGAATTGTGCCCATTGGTCCTAACAGGCAGTCAGAGCTTTCTTTGTAATTCTCACATTCTATATGTACAACACTGACAAAACTATACTTCTCTTTAGAGAATACTTGTGCTTAGGAATCAGTGTAATTTTGAGTGAAGCATAAATCAACATAGCTTGAAACCTGGCATCTCACCTGAGTTGTTAAAGTGAGTTATAATGCATTTATTTAAATACCAATACTTAACCTCAGTTTTTTTTTTTCTTTGTTTGTAAAAGCTATGTTGGTAATGCAAACTTCTTTTTTTTTTTTCTTTTTAAGACAGTCTCCCTCTATCTCCCAGGCTGAAGTACAGTGGTGTTATCTCTGCTCACCCACAACTTCTGTCTCCTAGGTTCATGCAATTATCTTGCACAGCTGGGATTACAGGCATGTGCCACCATGTATGACTGATTTTTGTATTTTTACTAGAAACGAGGTTTCACTATGTTAACCAGGCTAGTCTCAAACTCCTGTCCTCAAGTTATTCATCTGCCTCGGCTTCCTAAAGTGCTGGGATTACAGGCCTGAGCCACCAAGCCTGGCCAGTAGTAATGCACACTTGTAAATCAATATATACTGAGTATTAAAGCCTCTTGTTTTTTCAGTGTGTATAACAAACAAAAATTCCAGCCGTGGTAGTCAAATGACTGATAGATGAATGAATGAAAACAGCTCATACACACAAATATAATTCCTCCCTCAATTATCCAATTTCTAGCTGACTTTGACAGTGAATATTATCTTGATTTGCCATTGTGATATAAAAAGTTTAAATTATATTATTTGTTGTTGTTTCACTAGTCTATGTATATAACAAATCATCCCTAGTCATAGTGGAAAAAAAGCTCTTCATTATTGTCTCTTACATTTCTGTCAATTGACAGGACTCAGCCGGACAGTTTTAACTTAAGGTTTCTTGCAGTGTTGCAAACAAATATCATCGGAAGGTTTGATTGTCCTGGACATACAAGATAGTAGGCAGTTAATTCTGGATGTCACATGGGAGTTGAGCTAGGGCTGTGGACCAGAGGATCTACATGGGACATCTCTGTGTGGCTCAGGCTTCTTACAAGTTCTTCGAGGAAGCATCATAAATACAAGTATACCTAGAGATTGGGGAGAATCTGCAAGACTTAGTATGACCTAGACTTGGAAATCCCAGGACATTACTTTGCTGTATTTTATAGGAAAAAGGAAGCCACCAAATCCAAACATTATTCAAGAAGAAGGAAACTAGACTCCATCTTTTAATGTGGGAAGTGTAGACTTACATGGAGGGAAGGAATTAATGGTTTTTAGCATTGACTATCACAGCTTTTTAGTGGTTCTTCTTTCTTCAAAGACATGACCATGTCTCAAAATTAAAGTGAAATATTTTAGTCAAAGCACTTCTTTCTGTGGTATAAAAAGGCCTGATACCATTTTAACTTCTTACTTATTTATTTCCTCTTGAGGCAAGGTAGCAAAATCCATAAATGGGAATAATCTCATTTCAACTGAGGATTGAATATTGCAAATAATTTTATGCTTTGCTGTAGATATGGCAAATATTATAGAAACTGTGAAATATCAAGAAAATATTATCCTTGTTTTACATAGAGTAGCAGACTGTTAAAGTCGATGAAAGATCATATTTTTTATTTCATGTATATCTCAATGAAGCAAATATTTACACTTATTTTGCAGATGAGGCTCAAGAGGTTAAGAGTTTTTTTTTCTTTTTTAGAAATTTAATAAATAGTAAATCTGAGATATCAGTCCAGTAATTTTGGTCTTTTTGCTATTTAAAAAAAGTTAGCAAATACTGTGAAAACTTGTGGAGAATTTGAAGGTGACAGCATGAAAATAGGGCGAAGACACAGTAGGAGTCAGGGAACATTGTGCTGAGAAAATTTCATTTTACTGTTAGTTATTTCAACAAACATTTTCTACAAACCTATACCACTAGAGTAGCGGAGTCTTATGACAACCACTGTCTGGGAAAAATTAAAAAACAAAACGAAACAAAACTCTAGATGTGGGGAGTGGTGAAAGAGTGAGTAATGTCATGGAGGTCATGGAACCAGCAGCCAGGATGAGGCACAGCGTGGCTGGAGATGGTGTGTGGGAAATACATTGACAAGTGATGAACAATGAGATACACGGAGGAATGGGAGAAGGACCCCTTCCCTCCCTTGGTGCTCACACCCCTGCTGCTGAATAGCCTTTTGGGTTTGTATAGAGGTATAGAGCTTGAAGAAGACTGTGAAAGAAATGATGAGAACATCCACAGGCTGGCTGCAAGGCACTCTCTAATTTTTTTTTCTCTTTGCACTATTTAAAAACAAAACAAAACAAAACAAAACCGCATGCCTATAGCAAATGAATTAATTTAAATTTTCATTAACAGCAAAGGAATATAATGTAACCAACAAAATAGGATATTGTCTAATTATATAGTATTATGTTTCTGCTCCAGAGTCATGTTTATAGCCTGATCTTAAAAAGGAGGGGAAAATAGTATGAGCAGCAGCAACTTTATTTGATTCTTTTCTCTAAACAGTTTTAAATTGCTTTAAAATTAGGTACTTTTTAAAGAAAAGCACTCTGACAAATACAATTACAAAAAAACATATAGTGAAAGTGTTCAACATTACTTATTGTATTATTTTTGTTTACCGCTGATTTATATATTTTACTAGTTTGAAGGTTAATCTAGGCAAATATTTTTCATTAGGCTTAGAATCTCATCAAAATCTGCTTAAAAAAAAGATCAGGCCACATAAGCAACTTTTTCAGCTACACATTTTTAAGTAAGTTGATTCACATCTCTTAGCGGTTAAGTGGTCTCAAGTTATTTTTGATAACACTGATATAAATTTCAATTTGTGAGAGCAAGTTGCATTTTATTAAAAGGATATCAAATTGTAATGTCATTCTTCATCTGCCTTTAATTCTTATCTATGCATTCATCTACATCCATCTCAGCCTATTATGAATAATAATTTCTAACTATTTTATGATCCATGTTTTTGCTGCAAAATGCACAAAAGTAATTAAGCCAAATTGAAACAATTATAGAAATATACTATTCAATAACTCAGTTGCCAAAAAAGTTTTACTGTACCCTAAGGAGGAAAAAAAATGCCTATACAGCAGTAATATCATTCCACACGTTTCATTTATTCCTGCAAGCCAGCCAAGCTCAAATTAATTGTACTGACTAAACTTTTCTTCTTGGAGAAAATTAAAGATATGCTGTTGTCAACACTTGAGCACAACCTTGCCGACACTTAAACGCAGAGAAGGGTGTGACATCCTGCCCCGGCTGCCTTGCGCTAATTAATCACTCTGGTATTTAGGACCATTCAAGCAGACAAATTAATGGGGAATAATTAGTGTATCTTTGTTCCAGCTCAGCTTTGCACACCAGACACTTTCAGGGAGAGAGAGGAGTTTGCAGAGCGCAAGCCATTAGCATGTGCATAGTTTCAGTTCTGTTCAGCAAGTTCTTCAGAGATTAAGAGAAAGGCCAAATTAACAGACGTGTGACTGGGGTTAGGACACCCTTCTGGAAAGAATGCCCTCTGTTTGGGTATCAGCTTTCAGAAGCAAGTCGATAATCCAGAGACTGAATTTCATAAAACACAATTAAACCTCAGGGATGAAATAATTCCAGAAACCAAAAACATGATTTTTTAAGAAATATAGTGAAAATTATTATTAATTACCCTATTTGTATTTATTAATACATCACATAGAAAAATGCTGCTCTCAGAAATTTCATATTTTCTCTGTATGATTGTTGGCTTTTGTAAATTTTTATTGGAAATGGATTTTTATCAACAAATTGTATTTATAAAGTTTGTAATTAAAGTGTGTAGATCATTTAACCTCTCTCCATTTAGTAAGAACTCTCTGTAGATACTCCCTACAGCCATAAAACTTAATTTGTTTCTTCTGATAGGAATCAAAGAGTAGAAAATTCAGACAAAGTCTTTATACACAGTCAGTGTGACTGGTATAGTATTGATTAAAATCTGCCCCATTTTATGCTGCTGACTGGTTTCAACGTGTATGTAGACCGAGTTAAGGCACAGTTTCTTATTGAAATATATTTAAAAACTAAAAATTAAGTGTTGAACTTTACTATATGGAGAATATATCATGATTTGGCTTCACTACTGAACATTTTTAAACAATGAAATCAGTTGACTCATAAGAGTACATATTTTCCTGGATAAAAACCATGGATTTTACTTTGATACATAAATTCTTCCCCTCACCAGACAAAAACATCTGATTTTTTACACAAATAATACTTCAAACACCATATTTTATCCCGATAAATTATTTCTGAGCTTTTTATGAACAGTTTGCTATATACAGAACTTATCTAAACATATTGCAAATAATGTGAATATATGTATATCCATACACTTACTCAAACTTGGTTTATACCATATATATGCATGATCTTTTATTGCTTTTTCTCATGTTTCTGCAGTTTATGTAAGAGACGATTTTTTTCTTATTTTCATACCTAAAGTTCCTATGTTTTATATGTTCACTATTTTCTACATGTCACTATCTAAATCTCCAGCTTTATCACTTAACAAGTAAGGCAAGAATGATGGCTACAGCATATAGAGAACATTCCTGCAGACTCCACACTCACTATAGGAAGGCTAAAAACACAGCCACTTCACTCTCAGAGAGCAAGGATACTGCATGGAAAGGCTGGCCCAGAGGGTCAGGAGCTGATGTTAAGAGAGACCACACAGTGTGAAAACAAAGCACACTTCCAGCCCGGTTATCAATTCTTTTGTAAAGAGATTCCACCACTCTAACTACAAAGGTGAATTAAATGTGGGACACTGTGAGTACATTTAGTTCTATTTATAGCACATAACATAAAAATAGTCCAAAAAATGAATTTTCCCACCTGGATCATATCAAAATTTGTGGTATTGCTTTACCACATCAAGCTTGTAGGTCTCATAAAAACATAATATTGTTAGGCATAATGCTCTTGAATTTGTGCTGGTGGAATGGGAGATAAAAAAAAATCACAAAACTACACAGTCTTGCAATTTCTTAGAGAGGGGAAATGAATCTCTCTCCAGTCTTAGCTGAGATACTAAATTACTGCTTATGATAAGCCCAGATACCATTAGAGAGGCTTCCATCCTGGGAGTAGGTCCTCCTAGATCTTTGAAGGTGCCTAATCTGCATTAAAGGCAAACCCTGGGCGTGGAGGGGCTGTGCTGGCATCAAGGCACCTGGTGACGACTAAAAGCGCTGGCCCCATGTGTGGCTGCTGCTGAGCAGCAAAATGTAATTTAGTCGCACCAGCAGGAGCAGGGGTCAATGATTTTATATTAATGGGGATCACGACAGTTCTAAGCTGTGGCGTGCTTTGAAATAAGTGTTGTACAAGGCAGCAAAGAGAGCTCGGCTGAGGAAATGAGCTGTGTCACTGTCTCCTCATGCCTTGCAGCAAACACTGGAATGTTTTCAGTTGCCATAGACTCTGTGCCATCACAATATTTTATAAACAACAATTACCTGTTTCATTTTTCAAAACTCAGACTCCGAAAGTAATGCTGCTCAAGATGCCACAAAGGATGAGTAAATTCCTTTCTAATCAAAATTGGGACCAAGTTGTGTGGGCAAAGAATGAACAATCCTGGAATGTTCATAGCTGAAAACTGACTTATGAAGGGAAGTGTAGGTGTGTTGTGGGTGTCTGTTGTGATACTATTGAAAGATGGTATAGCATAACACACCTTGACATGTTATCAAACTGTCCACACCTAAAACAAAAGACATGGAGAGGGAGTTCAAAGGAATGCTTTTAAATTTTAGTCGATATTCAATCTTTGTCTGCAGTTGAAAGGACTATTATTCCATCTTTACCAAAATTCGTCTAAGTTTTTATATTTATTTTCAGGAATATCAGTTTTAAACTTCATGTAAAATTTTCAGAAGATTTTTTTTCTTCCAAATAAGTAATTGGGAATGGGGGGTGGCAACAAATCATTTTTGTCAGCATCTCTGAGGGTAGGGAAAAGAAGGAAAAAACAGAGTTCTTCCAAGCTTCAGGGATGATCAGATGAGAAGAGTACACTGTATGTGGAAAACAACAGAGGTATGACAAGGAATGAAGTTTCTATTTTCAAAACTTGTTTTGAAGTAAACAGGACAGAGGTACCAGAGCCAACAAGAATAAACATATAAGCTGTGCCAAATATGATTGACTAGGGAGACAGACCTCTGTCGTTAAGTGATTAACAGCTTGCCAAGAATTATAAAAAAATTCCAATTGTGAAAAGGCAAATGTGTTGACCAGAAAAATAAAATCATAAATTGCACTTGGTAAAACAATTTATTCGTTTTCAATAGTTCTTCCATGCAGAAGAAAAGTCCTAGCTGGGCTTTGGGATTAGTGAGCCATTACTGGAGAATAAAAGGTTATAACTGAACATTGAGTTATATATCATCTGAAAAACACTTTCTGCTAAACAAAATCCATGCTTGACTAGTTTATTACAGATATGCCTTCCAAAGATGATCTGTGAAACTATAGTTCCAGGGAAGATGCTCAATGCAAAATCATCTGCAATACATGCAGATATATATATATATAATTTCTGTAGTTAGATCTGTTTTAAAAACATTGTATTTTCTGTATTACTAAAAAACATCATATTAGAGGCACTAAGTTCTGAAATAAAGAATCTCTTAAGTTTCCTTCAGATCTTTACTATCCAACTAATTTTATTATTTTTCCCACTGACCCTTTGAACATCCTCCTTGCTGAAATACACTTGGGAAATTCCATATTAGAGTTCACTAGGTTAGTGAATATATATTTTTATCAAGTGGAACTAGACTAGATACAATCTCTGCCCCAAGTTTATTCCGCTACACATAGGAACTGATTAATAGAAGATCTGGGTTGTTAATTATAATTAAATTGAAATTAGACTTTCAGAAGGTATGCAATAAAGTAGATGGTATTTATAAATTAATATGCAAAAAATTGGAAAGACATTATTTATTTTTCCCTGGAACACAAAGGCAAAGGATAGTAGGTATGTTTCTACCTAAAAATGTAAGAAATGGAAGTCACCAAAACTGTGATGTGGATGTTTTCTAAATTCATCATGCTTTTAAATAATTTGGAATATGAAGCTGCTTGGATGTTCTAAGACTGGAGATACATGTAGTTTTGAAGGGATAATCAGAGCAGAGACTATGGTCAGAAAAATGAGTCATTATCTCAAGTACAGAAGAGATAACAAAAAACTTGCTAATCAAGATACATAATATTTTAACCAATATATTTCAATATTAAAATTTATGCAAATAAATCAATGATTAACAAAATATCAAATTTTAAATAAAGACAGGATGAGTGTTACTGATGTTCCCTTTTGCCTCAGGCTCCAATATGGCTCAGCACAGCACTAGGATAAGAAAGTACCAGGAGACAAACTGCAAGAAGGAAGCACCTAATTGGGTATCCAAAGTAGTTCTGATTCTTCCAGGTAATAAATAGCCACGTAACTTTAGAAAATCTTATAAATAACCATGCCTGTGTTTACTCATTTATAGAGAGAAAAATAATTCTGAAACTATTCTGAGAAGCATTCAATCAATGAAGTTTTTACAGATGTTCAAAGAAAAAATAAAGATGGATAATAATTTTGATATCAAATACGTTTGGAAAAAGCTGTGCTGAATTTGATCAGATTTCGTTACTTCAGGACTTCTTGTATATTTTAACACGTTAATATATTTTATAATTATCTTATAAGAAAACAGAGTATTTAAACAACTAGAGTACTTATTAACATCTTATGTACAGTATGGAAAATACTGAACAAAATGATCTTAAGTTTCCTCCTCCCTTTAAAACTTTAAAAAGATGAAAAAACATTCCATGCTTATGATTAGGAAGAATCAATATGTGAAAATGGCCCTACTGTCCAAAGTAATTTATAGATTCAATGATATCCCCATCAAGCTTTGATCTTCTTCACAGAACTGAAAAAATTCACTTTAAACTTCGTATGAAACCAAAAGAGAGCCCACACAGCCAAGACAATCCTAAGCAAAAAGAACAAAGCCGTAGGCATCACACTACCTGACTTCAAACTATACTACAAGGCAACAGTAATCAAAACATCACTGTACTGGTACTGAAACAGAGATATAGACCAATGGTACAGAACAGAGGCCTCAAAAGCAACACCACACATCTACAATCATCTGATTTTTGACAAACCTGACAAAAACAAGCAATGAGGAAAGGATTTCCTGTTTAATAAATGGTGTTGGGAAAACTAGCTTGCCATATACAGGAAGCTGAAACTGGACCCCTTCCTTACACCTTATACAAAAATTAACTCCAGACAGATTAAAGATTTAAACATAAGAACTAACACCATAAAAACCCTAGAAGAAAACCTGAGCAATACCATTCAGGACATAGGCACAGGCAAGGACCTCGTGACTAAAACACCAAAAGCAATGGCAACAAAAGCCAAAATAGACAAATGGGATCTAATTAAAATGAAGAGCTTCTGCACAGTAAAGGAAATAATTATTAGCATGAACCAGCAACCAACAGAATGGGAAAAAAATTTTGCAATCTACCCATCTGACAAAGGGCTAATATCCAGAATCTACGAAGAACTAAAGAAGATTTACAAAAAGAAAAACAAAAAACAAACAAACAAACAAAAAAAACATTCAAAAGTGGGTGGAGGATATGAACAGACACTTTTCAAAAGGAGACATTTATGCGGCCAACAAACATATCAAAAAAAATGCTCATCATCACTGGACATTAGAGAAATGCAAATCAAAACCACATTGAAATACCATCCCATGCCAGTTAGAATGGTGATCATTAAAAAATCTGGAGACAACAGATTCTGGAGATGATGTGGAGAAAAAGGAATACTTTTATACTGTTGGTGGGAGTGTAAATTAGTTCAACCATTGTGGAAGACAGTGTGGCGATTCTTCAAGGACCTTGAAATAGAAATTCCATTTGACCCAGCAATCCCATTACTGGGTATATACACAAAGGATTATAAATTGTTCTGTTAAAAAGACACATGCACATGTATGTTAATTGTTTATGATAGCAAAGACCTGGAAACAACCCAAATGCCCATCAATGATAGACTGGACAAAGAAAATGTGGCACAAATACACCATGGAATATTATGCAGCCATAAAAAATGATGAGCTCATGTCCTTTGTAGAGACATGGATGAATCCAGAAACCATCATTCTCAGCAAACTGACACAAGAACAGAAAACCAAACACCACATGTTTTCACTCATAGGTGGTTGATGAACAATGAGAACATGTGGGCACAGGGAAGGGAACAACACTCACTGGGCTAGGTGGGGGTGTGGAGGGGAGGGGACAGAAGGGACAGCAGGGGGTGGGGAGGATGGGAAGGAATAACACCAGGAGAAATGCGTGATGTAGGCAATGGCTGGCGGGATGGAGACAGCAAATCACCATGGCATGTATGTACCTATGCAACAATCCTGCAGGATGTAGGATGTGCACATGTACTCCAGAGCCCAAAGTACAATAAAAAAAAAAAACAAAAAAAAAAAAAAAAAAAAAAAAAAAAAAGAAAATTCAAAATTCTAAAAGACTTTTTAAAGTTGACATGTGCAGAGTAAATAGCATTTAGTACAAGTTAATACTTCATAGAAAAATAATTTGAACTACATTTAGAGAAATATATATTCTAGCTGATCATTTATAGCACAGCAATGTGATCTCATACCCATATTCCTGAAAACCAGAGAATCTATATGTTGGCTTCAACAGCCAGAAACAAATGTTACATTAGGCTGAAGTTCTCATGAATCCTTACAAAAGACATGTAAAGGGTGGAAAATGAATGGAATAGAAACTGAGTCACCATAGTTAGCTGACAGTGGATGGTAAGGGTAATTTTATGGGAACATATATTTTTAAAGATGCTTCAATATATGAAGTCTGAATGACAATATTATAAAAGTTTATCAATCATAAAACACAAACGTATACACACAGTCATATAGGTACTGTACTTTTTTTCATGTGTGTGTGCTTGTGTGTGTGAGAGAGAGAGTGAGAGAGAATGAGAGAACAAATGGGCATTAAATCTTGAAACGGATACTTTCAAGTCATATAAAATGAACCCATCCTCAGAGACAATGAAATGCATTTTTCTCATTATATCAATGGCTTCTAAAATGCTTTAGAACAAAAAATGATGAAAAACAAATCTATGGTAGTTTAATAATACATTTGGCACTTTTTTCGGAAGAGCTCAATATGTAACAGTATGACTAAATATTTTGCAAAATGTGTCATGGAAACTGTGTTCAAACCAAACAACTGAGTTGGAATTTTCATTAATCTCAACATAGATATTGCTTTCTATCTTCTCTTTAAACTTTTAACATTTCAAGTGTTTTACTCTATAACCTCATGCCAATTTTGTAAATCTCAATCTATACCTACCACTATCACAGCAAAATTAAGGGAAAGGTCCGTGTATCTACCACCCTCACACTTGCATGGTGTGAGGGTGGTAGATACAATTATCAACACCATCTCCTACCAGAATAGAATATTGTTAAACTGAAGCTACATTGCTGCATTGTCATCAAAAGTCTATAGTTTACATTAGGTTTCACTCTTGGTGCTGTACAATTGATGGGTTTGGGCAAGTGCATAGTAACATCTATCTACCATTACGGTAATATACAGGGAGTAGTTTCACTGCCCTAAAAAAATCCTCTCTATTCTGGTTATTAATTCCTCTCTCAACCTCTGGAAACCACTGATCTTTTTATTATTTCCATAGTTTTTTATTCTCCAGAATGTTATATAGTCGGAATCACAGTGTATAGCTGTTTCAGATTGGCTTCTTTCACTTAGGGATATGCATTTAAGTTTACTCCATGTCTCTTCATGGTTTGATAGCAAATTTTTCTTTAGCGATGAACAATATCCCACTGTGTGGATGTTCACTTATCCATTCATCTACTGAATGACATCTTGGGTGCTTCCAAGTTTTGGCAATTATGAATAAAGCTGCAGGTTTTTGTGTGGACATAAGTTTAAACTTTTTGTGTAAACACTAAGGAGCCTTGCTTCTCTTTGAACTCATCCTACCAGGTGACAAAACAATAACCTTGATTAAATACAGGTCTGCCACTTCTAGTATATACAGTTGGTCTGAATAAAGCTGAAGAAACACACACACACACACACACACACACACACACACACACACACAGAGTGTTTCTGAACTCACTTTACATTTATGAGCAAAAACTTCAATTTTTTTTTAGTGCTTAATTGTTCTGTATTTCCATTCACTCTCTCAATTACCTAGAATAATGTATGATTCATATTTCCTCCTCTCCATTTCTCTAGTATCTCCTCCCTTATGTTCACTCTCAGCCATGTCCTTGTTCTCTATTTCACTGAGAAAATAGAAATCAATTTAAGGGAATTTACACAAGTTTTTCCCATTTTTTTTTCCACACTTCTAGAAACCTGCCTTTGTAACCTTACATTCTGCCTTTTTTTTCCTATTACTGTGGAGGAATTATTCTTACTCCTACATAGGCCGAGTCTTCCTTTTGCCTGCTGGATTACATCGCATATGGCCTAATCAAGTATACTGGTCAAGCAAATCTTCCCTTTCTCACATACCATAATTTTCTTCTCTCTACATTTTCCCTTTCCACTTCTGCCTAATCTACCTCCATCCTTTTATATCAAAACTCCTTTGAAGACATCTAATCTCACTTTCTCCTCCCGTTTTCATTTGACTCCACTCCAAAGAGGCTTTTTGCCACTCTCCACTGCACCTAAACTAAGTTATCAGTGAACTTTATTTTGCTAAGCCCAATGGTCGACTCTTGTTATATTTCTGCTGTAAGTAATATCTTACATTTTTTCACATCTATTGCCAATTTAAATCAAGCTATCATTATCTCCCTCCTAGATTATTACCAAAGCCTCTCAGCTGTTCCAGCTCTCACATTGTCCCCCTACAATCTATGCCTAGCTGCATCCAGAGGAAGTCTGCAAAAACGTTAAGTGTACCAACGTACTTTTATGCTCATAGTTCTCCATCCTACTCAGGGTAAAAGACAAAGACTTTCTAATGTATGAAGTTATATCTAATCTGGTCCCCTGTCACCTTTGAATTTATCACCTACTCCCTCCTTCTCCACAACTCAGGTCATTCTGCTAAAATGATATTGGCCTCTCTGTTGTCCCTTAAACAAACTAGGCATGCTCCCAACTCAAATTCTTTGAACTTGTCTTTTCCTCTGCCTCTTATAATCTCAACTTTAATATTCATAGGATTTGTTTCCCCTTTCCTTTAGGTCTTAACTAACCCACCACCTTCCAAGAGCATTCTTCCCTAGGTATGCTGTCTAAAATTGTGTATAAACACACACACATCATACTTCCTATAACACTACTCTAGTTATTACCTACTGTAATATTAATTATCTGACATATTGAAAATTTTATTTGTTGTTTTCCTTAATGCATAATTTACTTTTTCCATCATATATTTTACTTACTATTAATTTTTCTCCTTTAGAATGTGAGTTCCTGGGGGAAAGTTTTTCTTCTTCAGTTCTGTTGACTGCTATATCCCCAGGACCTAAAACAGTTCTATAACAAGTAGGTGCCCAAAATGTATTTGTTGAATAAATTAAATGAATAAATTTTGTCTTCATTTCAGTTGAAAGCATTTATCTATTTATCTAATTATAATAATGAAATAATTTTTACAAAGGTAACACATAATATTCTAGTGAGTATGATTAGGAATAATGTAAGGGATCCTTATTTCTCTCTTTCTACCTTATATTACCCCTCAAGTTTTTGGTCAACTTAATCTTTAGCTATACAAACTTTTAATTTTTATATCATCAAACATGCCTATCAATTCTTTTATGGCAACTGGATTCCTATTCTTGGTTAAGAAGCCACCTCATAGGTCCCAGGTTGAAATATAATCTCCAAAATATTTGTACAGATCCTCTTAAATACATCTGAAATTTTTATACATGTTGTATTATAGCAATCTAACTTATTGATTAATTACCCCTATTTGTACTGCTATTTATTTAGGCTTTCACCAACAGATAGAAATACATGCATTAGTGTAGGCCTACATAGGGTCAGTATCACTGAGATATCACTAGGTCATAGAATTTTTTCAGCTTCAGTATAATATTATAGGACTGCCATCACATATGTAGTCCATCATTGGCTAAAACATCACTATGCAATGAATGATTGTATATACAAGCATATCTCCTTTTATTGCACTTCACTTTAATGCACTTGGTTGATACTGGATTTTTTTTACAAACTGAAGATTTGTGGTAACCTTGCACTGAGCAAGTTTATTGGTGCCACTTTTTCCAAGAGGACATTCTCACTTCATGTCTCTATACACATTGGCAATTCCTACAATATTTAAAACATTTTTATTTCTGTTATGGTAACCTATGTTTAGTAATCTCTGATGTTAGTATTGTCATTGTTTGGAGCACCACAAACTTCACCCATTCAGGTTGGCAAACTTAATCCATAAATGTTGCGTGTGTTCTGACTGGTCCATTGATGAGCCATTCAATGTTTCTTTCCATTTTCTTGGGCCTCTCTATTCCATGAGACACAACAATATTGAAATGAGACCAACACTTAATGGCCTGTAAGTGTTCAAGTGAAAGGAAGCGTCGCTCTAAATCAAAAGCTAACAATGGGTAAGCTTAGTGAGAAAGGCAAAAGTCAAAACAGGGTAAAAGCTATGCTGCTTTCATCAAACAGCCAACTTGTGAATGTAGAGTAAAAGTTATTGAAAGAAATTAAATGTTCTATTCCAGTGAATACAGAATGAGAGGAGAGCAACACAGACTTATTGTTAATATGGAGAAGGTTTGAGTGTCTTGACAGAAAACCAGGCCAGCCATAATATTCCCTTAAAGCCTAATCCAGAGCAAGCCCCTAACTTTTTTCAAGTCTATGAAGGCAGAGCAAGGTCAGGGATCTGCAGAAGAAAAGTTTGAAGCTAGTAGAGAATTGTTCATAAGATTTAAGGAAAGAAGCAACCTCTATAACATAAAAGTGCAAGGTGAAGCAGGAAGTGCTGCTATAGAATCTGCAGCGAATTATCCGGAAGAGTCCTCTAAGATCATTGAAAAAGGTGAATACACTGAACAACAGATTTTCAATGTAGATGAAACTGCTTTATCTGTTGCAAGAGGATGCCATTTGGTTCTTTCATAGCTAGAAAGGAGAAGTCAATACCTGTCTCCAAAGCTTCAAAGAGCAGGCTGACTCTCTTGTTAGGGGCTAATGCAGCTGGTGATTTTAAGTTGAAGTGAATGCTTGTTTACCATTCTAAAAATCCCAGGGCCCTTAGGAATTAGGCTAAATCTACTCTGCCCATGCTTTATAAATGAAACAACAAAGCATGGATGACAGTGTATCTGTTGAAAGCAAGGTTTACAGAATATTTTAAGCTCACTAATGTTGACACCTACTTCTCAGAAATAAAGATTTTATTCAAACTGTACTGTTCATTAACAATGCACCTAATCACCCAAGAGCTCAGATGAAGATGTACAAGGAGATAAACTTTGTTTTCATGGCTGCTAACATAACAATCATTCTGCAGTCCATGGATCAAGGACTAAATTTTACTTCCAAGACTCACTATTTAAGAAATACATTTTGTGAGGCTACAGCTGCCATAGAAAGTAATTCTTTTGATAGACACGGGAAAAGTAAATTCAAACCTTCTGGAAATAATACACCATTCTGGACACCATTAAGAACATCTGTGATTTACAGGAGGATGTAAAAATATCAACATTAAGAGGAGTTTATAAGAAATTGTTTCTATCCTTCATAAATGACGTTGAGGGGTTCAAGATTTCAGTGGAGGAAGTAATTGTGATTTGGTAGAGATAGCGGGAGAATTAGAATTGGAAGTGGGCCCAAAGATAAGGCTGAATTGCTATAATTTAATGATAAAACTCATGAGGAGCTGCTTCTTATGGATGAGCAAAGAATCTGGTTTCTTAAGATGGAAGCTGCTCCTGGTGAAGATGCTGTGAGCAGTGTTAATAAGACAACAAAGCATCTAGAATATTACACCAATTTAACTGATAAAGGAGTGGCAGAGTTTGAGTTCAGTTTTAAATTTCTATTGTGGGTAAAATGGTCTCAAGTAGCATTGCATGTTACAGAGAAATCTTTGTGAAAAGAAGAATCAATTTATGTGGCAAACTTAGTTTTATTTTAAGAAACTGCCATAGCCCACCCAACTTGCAGCAACCCTGATCAGTCAGCAGCCATCCGTATCAAGGCAAGACCCTCTACAAGCAATGGGATTACAACTTGCTGAAGGCTCAGATAATCGCTAGCATTTTCTAGCCATAAATTGTTTTTAATCAAAGTATGTACATTTTTAGACATAATGCTATTATTACTTACCTAAAAAATAATAGTATAATGTAAACATAACTTTTATATGCACTGAGAAACCAAAAACAATTCTGTAACTCACTTTATTACAATATTTACTTTATTTCAGTGGTCAGGAATGAAACCTGCAATATTTACTCACTTTTATTTTAAATAAGTCTCCTGAATAGTTTTTTTTTTTTAAATATAATACCTATTAAATGAACAACTTTGATTTTATTTATCATTTGCTATTTTCTATATTTTACCTTATTAATTTACAAATTTTAACTTTTGTATGGTATGTCCTCTATTTTGCACTGTTTTGTTACCATTTTTCTAATTTCATAAAATAATTCTTACATTTTGTTTTGCTTTGTTATTTTGAGATGTAATCTTGCTCTTTCACCCAGGTTGGAGTGCAGTGGCGTCATCTCAGCTCCCTGTAATCTCTGCCTCTTGAGTTCAAGCAATTCTCCTGCCTCAACCTCTGGGTAGCTGGAATTATTGGCATGCACCACCATGCCCAGCAAAGTTTTATATGTTTAGTTAAGATAGAATTTTGCCATGTTGGTCAGGATGGTCTCAAACTCCTGATCTCAGGTGATCCGCCTATCTAGGCCTCCCAAAGTGCTGGGATTACAGTCATGGGTCACCATGCCTAGCCTTCTTTTGCTTTTTTATTAAGACATTCATAATGAATTTTCCTCAGAGAAGAACTCTTCTTGTGTTCCTACAATCATGTTACAAAGTATTGTGTTTTTATTTTTTCCTTTTTACGGATGTAATTTTCCTACTTAAAAAAATTACCAATAATTGTCTCATTGCCAAATGACCTGAGAATACTTTAGCTTTTATTTTTAATGTGCTTTATTTATTTATTTGGCAATAATTAGAGAGCCTGGTCTAGAAATTTCCCTTGTTCTAAGGTTTCCTTTGTGGCCAATATTAGACAAAGTTTTACAAACTGCCCAGAATACACAAATTAAGTATCTTTATTTTTCAAGATATATAAACTTCTACGTATAGCTAATGGTTGAACCTGACTGATTGTATTATTCAACTTATTTATTATGGCTAGTTTTTTCCCATCTCTCTCTAAGCTTAAAAGTGATTAATTGAAATATTCCTCTACAAACAGATTCAGCTATTTTTGGCTTATTGAAAAGAAGTTTATGTTTTTCATGTCTTATTTCTTTATATCATATCATATCATCTTTATAATATACTAATTTTATCATATTTTGGTGTCTTATTTCATTTTCAGCCTTTTAATATTGACTGTATCATGTCTGATATTGCCACTGATACTTCTATAATCTTTATCTTTGCCTCCTGTTCATTTGTCTATAGCTTTATCTTTAAACTTTTTTATGTATTACCTTAAGTGTGTTTAAATTATGTTGTATATTTTAACTCAATCTCATAGTCTCTTTCTTATAATGAGAAAATTCATTTCATTCATGTGTAGCATTATCTTATAAATTTGACTTTTTGCTTCTATGTTAATTAAATATTTCTTACATATTGAATTTTCCCTTTTTCTCAGTTAACTAGGTTGTTTCATTCTATTTTACCCTTATAAATTTGAAAGCAAAACTATAGATTACTATTAATGCTTATTCTCCTTTTCTATCTGTATAATCAGGCATGTATCTCTCTATCATCTTTAGAAAAAAATGTCAGGTGCTTTCTCCACTCTGATGCACTTTTATGTATATAAAAATGCTTTTCTTTCCTTTTCTTCAAGACTCCTTTCCCACTACAATAACATTAGCTCAGAGAAATACAATGGGTTGTTCAAAAATTTCATGAAAAATGGGCATTATGAAAAAACTATGCCCAAATATATAAAAAAAATTGCATCAAAATAAACTCATACTAACTTGTTCTAACATGTTCAAACAAGATCTAGTTTGAGGCACTATGACGGATAATAAGGGCCCCTATCATAGCAACATGGATTCTATGAAAATTGAAGCAGGAACAAATATCAAATTTATGGTGAAGAGTGAGTGGAAGAATGGTGAAATCACTGATACTTTATGAAAAGCTTTGAGGGTCAATATTCCAAAGACATAAGCAGTTTAAAATGAATAACTCATTTTAAGAAAGGATAGGGCAGTGTTAAATTTAAAACCTACAGCAGCAGACCATCCATATCAACCTGTGAGAAAAAAATTAACCTTGCCTGTTCCCTAATTGAAAAGAACTGACAACAGCACAAACAGTGGCCATCACCATAGATTTGTCAATTGATTCAGCTTACACAATTCCTACTGGAAACTTAAAGATGAGCAAACTTTCCACTTAGTGAGTGCCAAAACTGTGGCACCTTGGTAAGTTACAGAAAACAGGAGAGATTTCAATGGAAATTTTTAAAAAGTGGGATAGATATTATGAAGAATTTCTTCAAAGAAAATGTAACAAGAGATGAAACGTGGCTTTACCAGTACAATCCTGAAGACAGTGAATAATCAAAGCAATGGCTACCAAGAAGTGGAATTAGTCCAGTCAAAGAAGAAGGGGACTGACTGGTCAGGAGCAAAGATGATAACAGCATTTTGGGAAACTCAAGGCATTTTGCTTGTTGACTTTCTGGAGGGACAAAAAGTGATAACACCTGCTTTTTATGAGAGTGTTTTGAAAAAGTTAGCTAAAGCTATAGCAGAAAAAATGCAGAGTCCTTCTCCACTATCACAATGTTCTTGCTCATTCTGCTCTGATCAAACACAGCAATTGTGCAGAAGTTTTAATAGCATATTAAAATTTGAATCGAAAATATAAGTTCCTAACATGGTGTTATTTTCCCATTTTAATGTATCTCCTAGCATCTTTCATAGTCAGTTAAAAATGCATGTAAAATATAACTTAAATGTCAGAAAAATAAAGCACACAAAAAATTATACCAGAAATGAGACCTCCTGATAAACAACTCAGTGAAATATTAAATGTAATCTTTATAAGAGGGTTCCAGTGAGGCAGCCCCTATGGCTACATACCAGTTCATATTTCCCTACCCATACTGCATTGTCCCCTTAGCCCACAACAACTCTTCACATCACTTTGCTGACAAGTGTCTGCATGACAGGTTTTGCTTTACTTTTCCCACCAGGATGCAGAAGTTCAGCATGCCTCAACTCCACTGACCACCATTGCAGAGTGAACCTTGGTGAGTACAGAGCCAGTAAGCCTGTCCCCTGCTAGTGCCCAGGCCTAATACGTTGTGCAGAATGCAGGGGATCCTCCCACACCCTGAGCAATCACTCCTGCTTGGAAAGCACAGAGAAGGCACTCATACCTGTGCCAGCCAGCACCCTGCCCCAAACCAACACCACCTTCAGTGCAACACAGCACCCAGTCTTCAGCAGGGAATCCCTCCACTCCTGCCCAGCAGCCTAGCCTCTGCCACTGTGGTGAACACCCAAAGGAAAGCAGGCACCTCTGCATCCACTAGTACTCTGCTTCATTTGCCACACTTCAGTACCCCCAGCATAGAGGTGTCCAAAACTTGAGGAGTCAAAGAACAAAGTCAGGGCTCAACACAAGTCTCCCAGAGTTAGAGCACACAGTACAGAGTTGGGAGCTTAGTACTGGCCCCTTAAAACCTCACAGATAGTTTCTGAATCTACATTATAGCGCAATCAAACCCTCAAGGTCATCAAATAGGATAAAAGAAACTAAACACTCATCCAAAGGTCAGCAGCCTCAATGATTAAAGGTAGATAAGACAAGAAATAAACAGTACAAGAATGTTGAAAACTTAAAAAGCCAGAATGCCATCTTTTCTCCAGATGAACACATCACCTCTCCAGCAAAGGTCTGGAATTGGGCTGAGGCTGAGATGACTGAAATGACAGAAATAGAATTCAGGATATAGTTAGGAACAAAGTTCATTCAGCTACAGGACTATGTGGAAACCAATACAAGGATGCTAAAAATTATGATAAACATTGCATGAGCTGACCAAGAAAGTAGCCAGTAGAGAGAAGAATGTCACAGACCATATACAGCTGAAAAACACACTACAAGAATTTCATAATGCAATCCATAAGTATTCATAGCACAATAGATGAAGAGGTGAAAAGAATCTGAGAGACAGCTAGAGAGAAAATTTAGGTCACCTACAAAGGGGATCTCATCAGACTAATAATGAACCTTTCAGCTGAAATCCTACAAACCAGAAGAGATTGGGGGCCAATATTCAATATCTTAAAGAAAAAAATTCAACCCAGAATTTCCTATCTGGCCAAACTAAGCTTCAAAAGTGAAGGAGTAATAAGATCCTTTTTAACAAGCAAGTGCTGAGAAAATTTGTCACCACCAGACCTGTCTTAAGAAAGCTTCTGAAGCAAGCTCTAAATATGAAAAGGAAAGACCATTATCAGCCATTATAAAAACACACTGAGAAGCACAAACCAGTGACACTATAAAGCAACCACATGAACAATTATGCAAAATAACTAGGTAACATTATGAGAACCTAATGAAAAGACAAAGAGTGGCAAACTGGATGAAGAACCAAGACCCATTGGCATGTTGTCTTCAAGAGACCCATCTCACATGCAAAAACACACATAGGCTCAAAATAAAGGGATGTAGAAAAAATTTACCAAGCAAAAGAAAATTTAAAAAGCTAGAGTAACAATCATAGTTTTTGATAAAACAGACTTTAAACCAACAAAGATCAAAAAAGAAAAAGAAGGGCATTACATAATGTTAAAGAGTTCAATTCAACAATAAGATGTAACCATCCTAAATATATATGTACCCAAAAGGGGAGCACCAAAATTCACAAAGTAAGTTCTTAGAGACCTTCAAAGAGAAGTGGACTCGCAAATATTAACAGTGAGAGACTTTAGCAGCCCATTGACAATATTAGATAATTGAGACAGGAAATTAACAAAGATATTCAGGACCTGAACTCAGCTCTGGATCAAGTGGACCTGACAGATCGCTATAGAACTCCCCAACCAAAAAAATCCAGAATATACATTCTTCTCATCACCACATGGCACATACTCAAAAACCAGTCACATAATTGGAAGGAAAATACTCCTTAGCAAGTGCAAAAGAACCAAAATAATAAGTCTCTTGGATCACAGCACAATCAAATTAGAAATCATGATTAAAAAATTCACTCAAAACTATACAATTACATGGAAATTGAATAACCTGTTCCTGAATTACTTTTGGGCAAATAATGACATTCAAACAGAAATTAAGGAGTTTTTTGAAACTAATGAGAAAAAGATACAAGATACCAGAATCTCTGGGACACACCTAAGGCAGTGTTAAGAGGAAAATTTATAGCACTAAATGCCCACATCAAAAAATAGAAAGATCTCAAATTAACAACTTAACATCACAACTAAAAGTACTAGAGAACTAAGAGCAAACAAATCCCAAAGCAGGCATAAGACAAGAAATAACCAAAACCAGAGTGGAACCAAAGGAGATTGAAACATGAAAAGCCATTCAGAAGATCAAAAACTCAGAAGCTATTTTTTAATAAAAAACAATCAATAAGATAGACCACTAGGTAGACTAATAAAGAAAAAAAAAGAGAAGATCAAATAAACACAATCAGAAATGACAAGGGGGTTATACCAGTGATGATACCCACTGACCCTACAGGAACACAAACAACCATCAGAGAATACTATGAACGCCTCTATGCACATAAACTAGAAAATCTAGAAGATATTGGTAAATTCCTGAACGAATAAACTCACCCCCAAAGACTGAACCAGGAAAAAACTGAGGCAGTAATACATAGCCCACTAACCAAAAAAACCCAGGATCCAATGAATTTATAGCTGAATTCTACAAGATGTACCAAGAAAAGCTGGTACCATACCCACAGAATCTATTCCAAAAAATTGAGGAAGTGAGACTCCTCCCTAACTAATTATATGAAGCCAGCATCATCCTGTTATCAAAACCTGGCAGAGACACAATGAAAAGGAAAACTTCAGGGCAATATCCCTGATGAGCATTGATGCAAAAA
Organism: Cebus imitator; assembly: GCF_001604975.1. Classification (NCBI taxonomy): domain Eukaryota; kingdom Metazoa; phylum Chordata; class Mammalia; order Primates; family Cebidae; genus Cebus; species Cebus imitator. Next base: position 1,813,812 of record NW_016107697.1, read on the forward strand.
TCCTCAGCAAATTACTTGCAAACCCTGTGATGCAAGTTTGGTTCTACATACACAAATCAATAAATGTGATTCATCACCTAAACCAAACTAAAGACAAAAACCACATGGTTATATCAGTAGATGCAGAAAAGGCTCTCCATAAAATGTGACATCCACTCATGTTAAAAACCCTCAATAAATTAGGTATTAAAGAAACACATCTCAAAATAATAAGAACCATCTATGACAAACCCACAGCCAACATCATATTAAATGGGCAAAAGCTGAAAGCATTCCCCTTCGAAAAACCAGCACAAGACAAGGATGCCCCCTCTCACTACTCCTATTCAACATTGTAATGGAAGTCCTGGCCAGCGCAACCAGGCAAGAGAAAGAAATAAAGGGCATCCAAACAACAAAAGAGGAAGTCAAGTTAGCCCTGTTTGCAGACAACATGATTCTCTAGATACAAAACCTGATAGACAGTATCAACAAAAAAGCTTCTTAAGCTGTCAAAAAATTTCATCAAAGTCTCAGGTTACAAAATCAATGTGCAAAATTCACCAGCTTTTCTATACACCAACAGTCAAGCCTAGAGACAAATCAGGAATATTCTCCCATTCCTAATTGCCAAGGAAAAAAATAAAATGCCTAGGAATACAGCTAACTAGGGATATGAAAGGTCTCTACAAGGAACTACAGAGTGCTTCTCAAATAAATCAGAGATGACACAAACAAATGAAGAAAAAAAAAACATTCTGTGCTCATGGAAAGGAAGATTCAATATCGAGGATATGGCCATATTGCCCAAAGCAATTTATAGAGTCAATGCTACTTCTATTAAACTAACATTCAGATTCTTTGCAGAACTAGAAAAACCATTTTAAAATTCATACAGATCCAAAAAGATCCAGAATAGCCAAGACAATGCCAAGCAAAATTAACGAAGTTGGAGACATCATGCTACCTGACCTCAAACTATACTACAGGTCTACAGTAAGCAAAACAGCATAGTACTGATATAAAAGCAGATAGATACACCTACCAATGAAACTGAATAGAGAACCCAGAAATAAGACTGTATAACCAACTGACCTTTAACAAACATGACAAAAACAAGCAATAGGAAAAAGACTCCCTATTCAATAAATGGTGCTGAGATACCTGGCTAGCCATATGTAGAAGATTAAAACTGGACCCCTTCCTTATACCATACACAAAAATCAACTCAAGATGAATTAAAGACTTAAATGTAAAACACAAAATTATAAAAACCCTAGAAGATAACCTAGGCAATACTATCCTGGACATAGAAATGGGTGAAGATTTCATGACAAAGACAACAAAAGCAATTGCAAAACAAAGGAAAAATTGACAAGTGGGATTTAATTAAGCTTAAGAGCTTTTGCACAGTAAAAGAAACTATCAGAGTAAACAGACAACCTACAGAATAGGAGAAAATTTTTGCAAACTATGTATCTGACAAAGTCTAATGTTCAGCATCTATAAGGAACTTAAACAAATTTATAGGAGGTTAAAAAGACAAACAGCCCCAATAAAAACTGGGCAAAGGACATAACAGATACTATTCAAAAGAAGACATGCATTCGGCCAACAAGCATATGAAAAAAAAACTTAACACCATTCATCATTAGAGAAATGCATATCTAAACCACAATGAGATACTATCTCATACCAGTCAGGCTGGCTATTAGTAAAAAGTCAGAAAAATAACAAATGCCAGTGAAGTTGCTGAGAAAAGGGAACATAATATACTGCTGGTGAGAGTGCAAGTTAGTTCAACCATTGTAGAAAACAGTATAGCAATTCCTTGAAGAGCTAAAAGCAGAACTATTATTTGATCCAGCAACCCCATTACTGGGTATATATCCAGAAGAATATAAATTATTCTACCATAAAGATGCATACACACAAATGTTCACTGAAGCACTAATCACAATAGCAAAGATATGGAATCAACCTAATGCCTATCAAAGACAGGTTGGATAATCAAAATGTGGTATGTCTACACCGTGGAATACTACGCAGCCATAAAAAAGAATGAGATCATGTCTTTTGTGGGAACATGGATGGAGCTGGAGGCTATTATCCTTAGCAAACTAATGCAGGATCAGAAAAATCAAATACCACATGTTTTCACTTATAAGTAGGAGCTAAATGATAAGAACTTATGAACACAAAGAAGGAAACATCAGATGCTGGGGTCTTCTTAAGAGAGAAGGTTGGAAGAGTGAGAAGGGTGGAATGAGGGAGAGGAGCAGAAAAGGTAACTATGGGGTACTGGGCTCAATACCTGGGTGATCAAATAATATGCACAACAAACCCCCATCACACATGTTTACCTATGTAATAACCTTTACATATACACCCAAACCTAAAATAAAAGTAAAAAAGAAAAGGTAAAAAAGAATGGCAGAAAATCAGACTGCTTAGTTTTTAGTAGAGTAGATTATATTTATATTCATAAAAGTAAGTCACCAACCTATGGCCAAAATACAAAGCAGCTTGGACAACACAATCAACTGTTTAGAAAATTTCTGAAGAGTCTTCAAGGAAATCAAAAATAAAACATAAACATAAGAATTTGCTGCAGATAAGAAATATTTATCAAGTGTTTTCTTCCCTACTTACCAAACACACATAATTTATTTCAGTACAGATGTGGTTCTTGCCCAAATTTCAAATTCTTAATTAAGTAGGAAAATTGAGATTAAAAAATAAAACAAAAAACATGTACAAACTAAATGTCAAATGTAGAAGAAAAGCCTGTTTTGCAAAATACAATTGGTGTATCCTATCTTATCAAAAAAGAAGCTCACAAATTGATCCATGCAACTTTTCCTTATAAATATAAAAAGAGTAAAATCATTGCCTTTAGTTTTTCCTTTAGTTGTTCAAGTCTGAATCTGACAGATGTGGATTAAATGTGTCTATTTTGTTTACCAAAACAGACTTTTAAAATTGCTGGAACATATCAATAGATATTCATTCATATTATTATCATTTCATCACAGTACATGGTGATTTTTTTTTAACTGTCATTTGTCTCTTGAAACACTCTTTCATTTTTTTCCATTTGTACTGATACTACTCTAGTAATGGAATATGCTCTAGTGGTTTTAAACTCAATACTTAGTAAATTAATTCCCAGTTGTCTTCATAAATATTCTAGAGTATTAGGAGGGTACAGGCCACATAAACTGTAAAATATTATTAGAATTATCTAGTGAAATGTCTACTCTTGGTGATATTTTACAGAATTATTTAATGTCACTTAATGCTTCCTGATGGCATCTTTATAGAGGATTGCTACTTTAAAAGGAATTTTAAAATATAGAAAAAAGCAGGAATATTTTAACTTTCTTTGGTAGGCACCAAATAGATGACTTACAGCTATTTTTCAAGAAATATCTAAAAGTGTGCTCAACTTTCATCCTTTACTACATACTCTCAAAATATGGCACAAAACCTACTCCATTATTCAAAAAGAGGTGTGCGTGTGTGTGTGTGTGTGTAAGTGAGCTAGATTATAAAAATAGACAGGGAGAGAATTGGAGCCATAGAAATCAGAAGAAAATGAAAAGAGAAAAATAAAAGAGATGTTAAATGAAGAAACAAAACAGTGTGTCCACTGAATTTTTGTAGAAATGTTAAGAGTCGAAGCATATTGAACCGAAAAAGACATTTCATGTCTCTAATTCATCTATATGGTGCATTTTATTCATATTTCCTGGCAGAAGTCAGAATTTATCATCAAATCACCCAATGAGTGGCCCAAAATTACTTTTTATCCTGTCTTGAATTTCAAAATTGTACAGGTAACTTTTAACTGGAGTCCTTTTAGGGCCCCCAAAATAACATACATTTCCCATATTATTGAAAAAGCAAGGATTTGGTGTGAATCAAAAAGAAAACATGTAAAAAGGAAGGCAAAGAATGTAAAATGTACAGCTTGCCACTGTTGTTGGGCCTATTCATTCTTCGACTGGGTCAGTGACCTCGATTTTCATGACTGTCAAGTAAAATGATCTGCGTGACACCTGTTTTCCCCGAACCCTTGACACTTGCTCAGCCAGTAGTCCTGATATGCCCTCACAAAGTACACAGTAATAGAGTCAAGGAAATGGGTAGTTGCCAGGAGAGTTTTGCCAAGCTTTTGACTAACCACTTACATATAATCTCTCACCTCATTTGTAATGAAGAGAAAAGCAGTTTTAAGTTTGAGGAGCAGTATTGACTAGCCTAAAAAGCTTTAAATTGGGCTTCTGAAAAAGAATTCAGAATTTTGTACCTCAATTTTTATATATATCCCAGAAGGAACCAGTGAAGCAGTGTTTTTCTCATTGGCTTTATAAATCTGCATAAAAAGTTTAAAGATCAATAACACAGGAAGTTACTGAACTCTTTCTAAAGGAATTAAAAGAATAAATATTCCTTCCTAGGTTGAAACATATATGAAATATTAAGGTGCGGTCCTTAGATCATTTGAGTTGCTCTAATCTTTTTATTTACTTTTCTCAGAATCATCTTTGCAACACTCAATGAGGCTGTGAATATGGCATATGGATTTAGTCCTTATGATAGCTAAACTACAAGATAACATGCTATTTTTGTTATCTTTTGGTCATATAGGTATGAATTTAGGGCCTGCACATGGTTTACATAAGGTACATGACATAATTAAAATCTCTAATTAGTATTTAAAAAGTACCTTCTCAAAAAAAGTGGCTTCTCCCCCAGGAAAGCAGTAGTTTGAAAATAAATCACAATATTTTTATGTCAAACAACTGCCCCAAAACTATGAATAAAGAAGAGAATTGGAAATGGAGAAACTATAAAATGCCATAAAGGAATCAAAAGAATTCTAAGCATTCATGTGCTAGCAGCAATGTGATATGAAAATCTTTTTTCCAATTCCATAATATTGCCACAGGATAAAGAACACCTCCCCACATATTAAGGGCTAAAACAGAATCAGAACAGGCTGGGTACAAAGGCAAGCACTGGACAATTCTCTGGCTATGGACCCAGATCATCTGGCAGTACTCTCATCTTTAATACCCAGCTTGAATTGGAAGACCTCAAATGTGTCCAGGAAAGCCCAACACCTGCCTCTCTGGGCAATGAGAAAGTCTGACTTAGAAAAATACATGCAAAAAGGAACCAATACAAAAAGAAATACCAGGCTCATAATTGATGCTTTATTGGGAAAATGAGCCAAGGAAGATTTCTATAGCGCAGGCACCAAGTAAAGAGTGTGAACTCTTCCACTATCATCAATCACCACAGAGTAGTTCTGTGTTTTCATGGTATCTGCTGCTCAGTAAGAGTCAGAGTGGCAGCAAATTTATAAAGAGACCAAACTGAAGAAAAGAAGGCAGTGAAGTCACAGCAGACACCATAATCAAGAAAAAAAAGTCTTGAATTTAGAAATTACATGGAAAGAGATGTAGAGCGATCGGAGGCACTATAAAACCAAGACGCTCTTAGAGACAGGGCCATCGTGAGGTTATTTTTATAAAGAAAAAAGAAAAGGGCCAGGGTTTTGCTTTTAATTTCACATACTTGTACAGTAGTAAAAGAAACATTTTATTTCAAACATAATATTTTAAACAAATATTTAAAATATATTTAAATATTTCAAGATGTGCCTTAGATAACTTTTGAAAAGCCATGTACAGTATTGTTTTTATATTTTTTCCCAGATAAAACTTTTGACAAGTGAATCAAGTGCCTTTAACATTTTTATGTGTTTGCCACAGATGTTCCATTTCTGTGAATTTATCTTAAAGTTTCTCACAAAATACAGATCGTGGAACAACGATGTTCTTCACAACATTTTTATAATTCATTCATTCACTCAACAAAATTTTTGAGAATTTTCAGTGGGCCAGGCAATGTATCTTCTGTTTAGGAAAAAAAAAAAAAAATCTAAATGCCGTTAAAAGAGTGATAGTTAAGGATGGTACAGGCATATGATGAGCTAATAAAATCATCTTTATGGAAGACTTGGCAAATGCTAATGATCTAATATTGAGTGAAAATGTACTTATAAAATAGCACTTATTATCTGTAATGTAAAACTTGCATTTAAAATGAAGAAATACTCCAAAATAACAGTAGGTGTTGTCTTTAGATATTAGAATGATGAATAATACTCTCTTCCCCTGCGTTGCTTTTGTCAAAGAACATGTATTTAATTATCATTAACAGATATTCAGATTTTGGTAAGCTAGAAATTTCAGAAACTGACCGAATGGGCCATCTGATCAGAATTTTACTCTTTAGGTATAAGAACTTGACTGAGTCTGACAGAATGCAAGATATTTAGAGGCTTTCACAGATAAGCCTCCCTGGAAGAAACAATGCTTGATTTTGTGGATTGCTTGTACCCTTCTTTCATATCCTTAAAATGCTTTGTATTCCTAAGCATGGCATGCAGGTATGATTAAGACTTTATCTTAATATTCAAAAGTAGATTTGATATGTTTCTTATAACAATTTTACTGATATATAATCTACATACAATTAAATGCACCAATTTGAAGTGTACTGTTTGACGAATTCTGACAAATCTATACATTAATGCAACCACAATTCCAGTACAAATACAGAATATTTTCACGATCCCTATAAGTTCCCTTGCATTGTGCTGATTTGCAGGTAATCCTTAGCCCTATTTCTGGCATCAATTACTGATCTGCTTTCTGTCACTATAGATTAGATTTGCCTTCTAGAATTTCACATTAATGGAATTACATAGAATATACTCTTTTTTGTACCTGATGTATTTCACTCAGCTTAAAGTTTTTGAGATCTACCCATGTTGTTGCATGTGTCAGTCTAGAATTCCATTATATACACTTTAAAATAGCTAAAAACTAAAAGATGTATGAAATCAAGTGTTGATGGGACAGCATAGGAACTCGAGTGCATTGCCGATGGTAATATGAGATGGCTTAGCCACTTCAGCAAACAATTTGGCATTTTTAATAAAGTTACACATACACTTGCCACATGACCCAGCAATCCTGCACCTAGATATTTATTTAAGAGGAATGAAAACATATGTTCACAAAAAGACATGTATATGAATAACTATGACAGCTGAACAAGAAGCATAACATTTATAATAGCCATAATTGAAACAACTTAAAAGCTGTCAACAATTTAACTGATAAATTATTGCATATATGTACAATGGAATAAAATTCAACAAAATGTTGATATTTGAAGCATATTTTTCAAAACTATGCTTTAAAAAATTAATTAATAAAATGTGTTATCCTGAGAAAAAGGCTCCAACAATAGGAAAATCATGTAAATTTACTTATGTATATACTATTGCTTAGTAAAGTATTAGAAACAAAAACATTACTTTTAAATAAGCTCCAATCAGGGTTTAAATTAATAAAGTCTGTGTTCTCAATTAAAAAGCACATTTGTCTATTATTTATTTTGAAGATGAATAAAATTTTTGATAACATTTGTCATATTATTCAGGGAAGATATTAAACTTGTTAAACCATCAGGAAACAAAAATAGTTATTTCATAAAAACTTACATGTTTTAAAATAAGTCCCAAACTCCTATTTTGTAGTCTTCTACTAAGCTCTGGTGAAACCTTATTTTTCTTCAAATGAAAAACTCCAACAGTCAAAAATGAAATTGTTTCATTTTTCTTTCATTTGAAAATCAAGTGCTGAACACAGAATTAGACATGGTCCCTGCTCAGTGGGTTTCACAATCTACAATGCTAGCCCAATTTTCTTTCTGCCCAAACTCTATATAAGAGCACACACTTGATAGGAACTTGTTTACTATTGCTAAGATATACTTTTGTGCCCTGATATACTACTGAAAGAAAGTTCTCAGTCTTTTGAAAAACCAGGGCCTTGGGCATGCTGGCAGGCCAGGCACAATAACATACACTTGTATCAAATAAAGGAGAGTTCCGTGTCAAGAATGGAATTCTAATAATGACTTGTCTTTTTCTAGTTTGCTATTTAAGAAATCTTGACAGAAATAAAGAGCCAAATTTACTTCTATATTTGCAGGTTTATAGACTAGCACAGTACCTAGAATATAGTAAAATATTTGTTAGATTGGTAGAGCAAATTAGAAATATGTATTTGAAATAAAACATTGTCAATAATGAACAGCATTCAGTTATAGTCTGAAATTATAAAATGATTAAAATTTAAGGTAACTCTCAAATTAAAATAAAATTTCATATGACTTTCACATTTCTGCTAAATTTTTGGCCACTGTTAAGTTTTCTGTCAATATTTTCCTGAAGTTTTTTTTAACCAGTGAAGTGATTCTTAGTTTATACACATGAAGCAATGTAATACACAGTAAAAATGTAGTTGTTCACATTAAGGGGAAACATAAGAAATTTCATACATTAAAGACCTATTATATCTTAAATACTGAGCTAAACAAGTTACTTCATCCACTCAATAAATACTATTTAAGTGCCTACTATGTGTCAGACTTTGTTTTTGTGCTGGTGGATGTATCAGTGAACAATTCAGAAATGCTCTTCGGACTATTGATCTTTCATTACAGTGGAAGCTGCATGAAATTGGGAGAAGAGAACTAATAAACAAATAAATTAGTATATAACATTATATCCAGTTACAAACCTAGTTTGATTCATTCTCATCACAAGCTTGCAACATGGCTTTTTTTTTTTTTTTTTT
>NW_016107697.1:1823222-1889003 GCF_001604975.1 Cebus imitator
TTTTTTTTGTAAAGACAGGGTTTCTCTATGTTGCCCAGGCTGGTCTTGAACTCCTGAGCTCAAGATATTTGACCGCCTTGACCTTCCAAAGTGCTGGGGTTATAGGTGTGAGCCACTAGGCCTGAACCTCCCTCTGTCTTTCACTCACACTGTGGTCTAAAGGTGCCTCCAGCCTTACCAGGTCCTCTCTCCATTTTATCTCACAACAGTGTCTAATAAAATACCTGCATGTTTAATCCCATTTGGGTCACCTTCTTGAAGGAACTAGGCAAGTAGCACTGAGAGTGATCATAGCAAATGAGCAGTAAGACAAGGATTTGGGACTGGTTAATGGTTAATCCACTATCAGACAGATGAGGAAGATATCATCCTGTTAGCATGTGGGGCATGGGTAGTACTTGGCATAATATGGTGGATCAATTGCTGAAGATTTTGCCAATGCTGACCTGGAAAAATATCTTGGTGGAGAAACTGCTGTGGCAGGTGTAATAATTTTGACATCTAAAAAACAGGTAGGAAACAATGCCTACAAATCAGAGTATGATGCCCTTCAGAAGGAAAATGAGAGATGGAGGATTGTTAAAAAGGGCTTTATAGTTAAGTGTGCGAATCAGAGAGTCTCAGTTGTACCTTACAAAGAGGGCTTTATCACCTGTAGTGGAAGGATAAACACAATTAAGTGATAGGCTGAAGATTATTGTGAGAGTCACAGAGCTCCAGAAATGCTTGAATACTTGGCTAAGACAGACCTGTTATACAAACATAAGGGCCCTAGTGGGGGAAAGCCTGTGATCTTGAAAAGAGGGGGTGGTTAACACTGCGTGTTCTCACTCACAAGTGGGAGTTAAACAATGAGAACACATGGACACAGGGAGGGGAACATCACATACCAGGCCTGCGGGGGGTGGGAGGCAAGGGGAGGGAGAGAATTAGGAAAAATACCTAATGCATAAAGGGCTTAAAACCTAAATGATCAGTTGATAGGTACAGCAAACCACCATGGCACATGTATATCTATGTAACAAACCTGCACATTCTGCACATGTATCCCAGAACTTAAAGTAAAACAAAAAATAAAAAAGAGGAGATGGTTGGTTAATGGGAACAAAAAATACAGTTAGAAAGAATAAGATAATCTTATTTTTGTACACATTAACCATCCCCACTTTAACTTCCCCTACTCACACACTACTCTTTCTTGCCATTGGTAATAATCACTCTACTCTCTATCTCTATGAGTTAATTTTTTTTATAACTCCCACATGTGATTAAGAATATGTGATATTTGTCTTTCTGTGCCTGATTTATTTCACCTAACACAATGTCCTCCAGTTCCATCCACAAGCAAGATTTAACTGCCTTAAATACACTTTCTAAAGACATGGAATTTGATATCCTAGCCAGGACTCCAGGGAATGGACAAAACTTGCTTCTGGAATGGCTTTGAGAGTTGTGTAAAACAAATGATGGTCACCTGTCTGAGTCCAATTGCATTGCTATAAAGGAATACCTGAGACTGGGTAACTGATAAAGAAAGGTTTATTTGGCTCATGGTTCTGCTGGATGTACAGAAAACATGACCCCAGCACTTGTTTCTTGTGAGGAACTCAGGAAGCTTCCAATCTTAGGGCAAGGGAAAGAGAGGCTGTCATGTCGCCTTGTGAGAAAGGAGGCAAGAGCAGCACAAGAAAGAGAGAGGAGGAGGGTGCCACAGGTTTTTAAAACAACCAGCTCTGTTATGAACTAACAGAGTGAGAACTCACCTATGATTGTGTGGAAGGCAACAAGCCATTCATGAGGGATCTAGCCCCATGGCCCAAACACCCCTCCAGTAGGCCCCACCTCCAACACTGGGGACTGGCTTCCAACATGAGATTTGGAAAGAAAAAACATCCAAACTATAACATCAGTTCTCCGTGTCACACAACTGTCAATATTGGTCTGGCAAATATTAGAAGGAAGAATAATGAGGCTGAGGGATATCAGTATGTTGAATGGACATGTTATGTAAGGCCAAAAGACTCAAGAGAACATACTCTTCACGAAGGCCGTCAGAAATGTGTTGGTGAGAAGATGCCAATATCACTAAAAATTTAATGATAATTCTTTCCAGGCTGGGGATAATAGGAGAGGTAGTTACAGAGTCTCATTCTTTAACATTCATGGTCATAATGCTCTTCTTCCTAAGTAATGGAACCAGGTGATGACACTTACTTGACTGAAGCTAAGAGGCTTCAATTACCATAATGTTAGGCGAAGTTGGAGAGAGAGTCAAGGAGTTTAATCTGTAGATATTGTGAAAATGATTAATAGAGCTTGACATCCTTATAAGCAGAAAAGTTGGGCAGTATTTTTTTTATATATTTAAAACATTAAGCAGCATCCTTGTTAATTTTAAAATATTAACAAGAGTGCTGCTTAATATTTTAAAAATTTAAAAACAAGTAATAAGCAAAAACACAAAAACTAAGGAGCAAGAAATGATGCTATAGCAGGTACAGACTGTGATGCAATGAGCTCTACTACCTGGGTCATCTAATCTTCCATAGTGCTGGAGGATCCAGCAGGCTCTGTAGTGCTAGAAAATGCACAATGTGGAACTTATGGCAAATTCCAGTGGAAGAGTCACAACACGGGTCCCTGAAAGTCTGGAGTAAGCTCAAGCACAGCACAGAACTATTCATCCTCTGTGTGTTACTAGGCTCTGGTAAAGACAGTACACTTGACCATGAAACAAACTGTCCATGCAAATAAAACTGCCCATTATGAGTGGGATTCTTTTGGACCAACCAAGTCATAATATTAGATAGGCCCAGACACAGTTCACTAGACATGAGCAAGTGGACCAAACCACATGTCACCAATCCCAGTTGCATAGTGTCTCTCCTCTGATTTGTTGTATGGGTTTTTTTTACATCACTAGCTAAAAGGGCAGGAAAAAGGTCGTTATGTTTGATTTATGGATGGATTGCCTCAGTATGTAGGTGCAAGTGAAATATTTACATTACAGCCACATTTAGGGTTGCCCTTGAATAACAGTGGAGAAAAAAAAATATTCTCACTGGTAGAGCTCCAGGCAATGTACTTGAGGTGGAAAGCAAAATAGCCAAGATAAGAATATATATAGATTTCTGTGCAATGGCCAATGGCCTGCCCGTCTAATGTGTAGCCTGGGGAAAAAAAAAAAAAAGAACAGGAATATCAGAGACAGAGAGGTCTAGGGTGGTGCTTATGTAAGTCCCAGGGTTTGAAAACCTGTGAACCAGGAGCTCCCTGTGTGCTAGGGCAGAAGAAGATAGATGTCTTAGTCCAAGAAGAGAGAAATTGCTCTTCTCCTACCTTTCTGTTCTATCTGTATCCTCAATGTCTTGGATGATGCTAGCCATCACTGGTGACCGTGGACTTTCTTTACTCAGTCTACTAATTCAAATACTAATCTTTTCCAGAAACACCCTCACAGACACATATAAAGATAATATTTTAATAGCTCTATAGATATCCCTTAACCAGTGAAGGTGAAATACAAAATTAACTGTTACCTCTACTTACCAAAAGTGATGTAGCTATTGCTACTGCTGAATGTCCAATTTGTCAGTGACAAACACCAACACTTAATCTCTAATAAGGCATTTTTCCTTGAATAAATCCACTGGTTAGTTAATTACTTAATTCTACTTCCATTCTAGTTCATTTTATAGGAATAGTTATTCTGGGCATGAGTTTGCCTTTCTTGTTCATATTAGTCACCCACTGGCCTTAACATCCAGTGGCTAAAAGAATGCCTGATCCCTAGGCATAGAATCACAGCCATCATAGCTATTTTACTTGGAAACTCACTTAGCCAATGAAGTATGGGAGTGGACCCATGACATGCTGCACGACTCAGAAAGAGCCAGTCTTACAGAATGCTGAAATAGCCTCCTAAATGTGCAACTGCAGGCCAGCATTGAGGAAACACTAATAGGATATAGTGCCATCCTTCAGGATCCAGTGTGTTTTTTAAACCTAAGGTCTCCATATGATGGACTGTTCCCAACAGGAAGGTTACATGAGTTCAAGAAACAAGGAATAGCCACCAATGACTCACTGAAATATTTGTGCTCCCTGTATTCACAAACTTGAGCTCTTCCAGGAAACACATAAAGGGTGTTCATATGGAAGATATAAAAGTACATAATCAAATTACAAGTTATGTCTTCCATATGAAAGCTTTGTAATCCTGTTACCCAGGGATCAACAGGCAAAAACAGGAGTCACCATACCAGCAGAGGTAATTGATTCTGATATAGGACTGCTTAAAAAATCAGGACAGAAACATATGTGGACCCCAAATGATCCATTTGGATGACTCCTAATACTCCCTTGAACCTTTGTAAATATGGACAGTAATATGAAGCAGCCTAGATAATGAAGGATATGATAACCAAGGGTTTACATGCTTTAGGAATAAAGATTTGGTTCATACCACCAGGCAAATCACCAAGATCTACTGAGAGAATAATTGATGTTGAAGGAAATTTAGAATGAAGAGTGGGAGAGAAAGAGTAGGAATGCTAGTTGCAACCCAGAGATAAACTGTACCAATGGAAACTTTATCCTGCTAACTCCCCCCTCTTGTTACTTTTCCCTCCAGGAAGAAAGGTCCATGGAAACCTTGAAGAAGCTACTCCTGGACCTGTATGTGAAGAAGATGCAAATGAAACAAGGGCACTGTGTGGTGGCCATGAGAATGAGCTTCTCAGTCCTATTAGCATGGTGAGTATAATTGACTATGCACCCAAGCTGTTGTGCTCTGACAATCAGAATTGCATTTATGCTATGGTTCCATGGGCTTCTCCCAGCTAATGACTGAGAATGCCAGGAATACTAAGGGAGAGTTACTGCTGGGAGATACAATACACCTCTGATTGGCAACTTTGGCTCAAACACATTCTCTGACAGCCTTGGCAAACGTCTTTCAGACTTTAGGACTATTGGGGGCACTACCAACCACTGCCCACCCTCTTTCACTGAGGATCAGATTTGCATTGTGGTTTTATTATGCACCCAGCTTTATTAGCCCCCTCTCTGTTTTCTTTCACACTGATATTTCTCCTAATAAAACTCTAAATACTTAATCCTATTTTGTCATCTGCTTTTTGAGAACCTCTATGATATTCCTATAATATAAAGTTTAAGTTGTGTTAATGAGTCTCAGGTCCTCATTTAATATAACAAGGAAATACAGCAAACTAGTGAAATGACTCTCTTGAAGGCAAATTGCAAATAAGTGAGTATAGTTTAGTATGACAATGTAATAAGGCCTTTTTATAAAGCCAATCTAGATAATGGCATTTACATCATTGCAATTATTCACACTGTGGCTGAATGGAATTACTAAAAGATCAGAGAGTCTAAGTATTCTTGCCTATCTATAAAAGCTATGCAACCTAAAAAGGGAGGCTGGACAAGGGTCAGACTGCTGGGTGTTATAACCAAAGGTAGTGAAAGTTGTCTGCCAATTTTTCCTTTCATGCCTTTAAAAAATTAAGGGAGACTGAATTTGTGCTCCATATTCATTCTTGATAGACTCTCCCACTCTGTTCGTTTCTTGACACTGCGGCTCCAGTCTTCCTTCCACAAACCGCTTCTCAATTGCTCCACATCTACCTTACAAGGGCTTCCTCCTACCTTCTTTCTACCTGATTTTCCAATTCCTACTTTGTCATCTTCTCCCATTTTAATTACTTTCATTACTGACCAAAGTTAAAAATATTTCCAAGAAAGTTCATCTTACTTTTAACAAAGATATTACTAATACCATTAGAAAGGATTTTTGAATGGAAAAAATACCAATGGATTATTTGAGAAGCTGAGAGTTCATGCCTTGGAAGTCTTCAAGTGAAGATAACCTCCCCAGTTTCCTTTAACTTTTATTTTCAATGATTGTAAGTCTTCCATACATAAAATCCTTGGAAGATTTAAAATGAGGAGAAAAGCTTAACCACAAGTGCTTCTACAATTGACAATGTTTGAAAGTTCTTTAGTCAGGTTATCATTTTATTTGCATTTCCTTGTTTTCCTCTTCTACAAAAAACTAAACTTCAATCTGTCAGAATTGTCATAAACTCTGAATCATCTGTGAAAAGTAATGTTTTTTTCTAAATGCTTACAATGTTCTCTTTTGGTTATTCTTTTTTACTGAAATGAGAGTTTTCTAGGACTCAAAATTCAAAAAATTTAGCATAATTTGTTTTGAATTAAGTAACTACTACACAAAGTTTCCAATGCTAATATTCTCCTGTCAATTAATAAAGGTAAATTTGTTGGGAATTATTCACTTTAGGTTTTCATAAATATGAATAGAAAACATAAAAAGAGATAAGTTGCTTTTTCTTTCTTCAAACAAAACTTTTTTATTCCTGTTTTCCTTATGTCTACACTTATTGTTTTAAAGTTCCACTTAAGGTATAATGGAAATGTCTCCATCCAATTATCTAAGAATTTTGGAACTCAGTAATAATTCCTTTCTTTTTAAGATACCACATCCCAAGAGAACCTCTAAGTCAAATATAAATTTCTAAATATTTTTGTTTGCAGAATCTGTTTGGATGACATCACTTGTAACTATTTTAGATTATTTTCATCTATTATAAAAATATTGTTACCACACAAATACATAGACCAGTCATATTATAAAGCAACCACACAAAAAAACAGTATAATAACCAGCTAATAACACAATGACAGGATCAAACACACACATATCAATAACAACCATGCAAGCTGGATAAAAAAGCAAGACCTAATAGTAAGCTGTCTTCAATAGACCCATCTCATATATAATGACATGATGGGATGGATCAGCTTTGGATTCCTGGTGCCCAGGGACCAACAGGAGAAAACTGGAGTCACCATACCAGCAGAGGTAATTGACAATAAAGGGGTGGAGGAAAATCTACCCCACAAATGGAAATCAGAAAAAAGCAGGGTTTGCAATACTAATTTCAGACAAAACAAACTTTAAACCAAAAAAAATTAAAAAAAATAAAAAATACAAGAAGGGCATTGCATTATGGTAGAAGGTTCATTCAACAAGACACTGTGACAAACCTAAATATATATGTACCCAACAAAGGAGTACCTAGATTCATAAAACAACTTCTTAGAGACCTACATAGAGACTTGGACTCCCACAAATCAATAGTAGGAGACTATAACGCTTCCCTGACAGTACTAAATGGATCATTGAGTCAGAAAATTAATAAAGATAGCCAGGGCCTGAGCTCAACATTGGACCAAATGGATATGACAGATGTCTACAGAACTCTCCACTGAAAACCAACAGAATATACATTCTTGTCATTGTCATATGGCACATACTCTAAAATCAGCCACATAACCAAACAGAAAACAATCCTGAGCAAATGCAAAAGAACTGAAATTAAACCAAACATAACTTCTGACCACAGTGCAATAAATAGAAATTAAGACCTAAAAAAATCACTTGAAACCAGGTAATTGCATGGAAATTAAACAACATGCTCCTGAATGACTTTTGGGTAAATAATGAAATTAAGGCAGAAATCAAGTTCTTTGAAACTAATGAGAACAAAGATATAACATACTAGCACCTCCGGGACATAGTTAAGGCAGTGTTAAAAGGGAAATTAACAGCACTAAATGCTCACATCAAAAAGTTAGAAAGATCTCAAATTAATGACATAACAACATAATGAAAAGAATTAGAGAAGCAAAAGCAACCAACCCCAAAGTCAGCAGAAGATAAAAAATAACCAAAATCAGGGCTGAACTGAAGGAAATAGAGAAACAAAAAAATTTCCAAAGAACAACAAATCCAGGGGTTGGTTATTTGATGAATATTAATAAGATAGATAAAACGCTAGTCAGTATTGAAGAAAAAATGTCCATATGAGCACAATTAGAAATGACAAAGGGGCTGTTACCACAGATCTCAGAGATACAAAAATAACCATCAGAAACTACTATGAACACCTTTGTACACAAAAATAGAAAACCTAGAAGAGATGAATAAATTCTTAGACAAACACAAGCTTCCAAGACCAAATCAGGAAAAAATGGATTCCCTAAGTGGACTAACAATGAGCTGCAAAATTGAATCAGTATTAAATAGCCTACCAACAACAACAAAAAAAAGCCAAACACCAGACAGATTCACAGCTGAATTCTACCAGCTGTACAATGAAGAGTTGGTACCATACCTACTGAAACTATTTTTAAAAATTGAGGAGGAGGGATTCCTCTTAACTCATCCTAGTATACTA
Source organism: Cebus imitator (assembly GCF_001604975.1). Lineage (NCBI taxonomy): Eukaryota > Metazoa > Chordata > Mammalia > Primates > Cebidae > Cebus > Cebus imitator. The sequence goes on from NW_016107697.1 coordinate 1,831,508, forward strand.
ACATCACCCAGATACCAAAACCTGGGCAGACACATACACAAACACAAAGAAACCTTCAGGACAATATAATGAAAAATGATGTGAAAATCCTCAGCAAACTACTAGGAAAACAGATCCAGCAGCACATGAAAAACTTTAGCCACTATGATCAAATAGGCTTCATCTCCAGGTGCAAGCTTGGTTCACATACACAAATCAATAAATTTGATTCATCACAGAAACAGAACTAAAGACAAAAACCACATGATTATTTCAATAGATGCAAAGAGGCTTTCAATAAAACTCAACATCCCTTTATGATAAAAATTCTTGATAAACTAGGTATTGAAGGAACACACCTCAAAATAGTAAGAGTCCTCTACAACAAACTTACAGATACCATCATAATGAACGGGCAAAAGCTGGAAGCATTCCCCTGGAAATCTGAAACAAGCCAAGAATGTTCACTCTCACCACTTCTATTCAACACAGTGTTGGAAGTCCTGGTCAGAGGAATCAGGCAAGAGAATAAATAAATGACGTTCACATAGGAAGATAAGAAGTCAGACTATTCCTGTGTGCAGACGACATGATTCTATACCTAGAAAATGCCAATGTCTTGGCCCAAAAACTCCTTCAGCTGATAACTTAAGTATCAGGATACAAAATCAATGTACAAATATCATTAGTCCTCCTATATATCAACAACTGTCAAGCCAAGAGCCAAATCAGAAATATGATCCCATTCACAATTGCCACAAAAGGAATAAAATACCTGGGAATACAGATAACCCGGGAGGTGAAAGATCTCTACAATGAGAATTGCAAAACACTGCTGAAAGAAATCAGAGCTGACACAAATGGCAAAACATTCCACGCTCATGGATAGAAGAATCAGTATCATTAAAATGGTCATATTGCCCAAAACAATTTAGAGATTCAATGCTATTCCTATTAAACTACTAATGACATTCTTCACAGAACTAAAAAGAAAAAAAAATAAAATTTATACAGAACCAAAAGAGCCCAAATAACCAAGGCAATCCTAAGCAAAATGAACAGTACTGGAGATATCAAGCTGCATGATTTCAAACTATACCAAATCACAGGACCACAGTAACCAACACAGAATGGTACTGGTACAAAAACAGACACATGCCAATGGAACAGAATAGAAAGCTCAGAAATAAGGCTGCACACATAGGTCCATCTGATCTACAACAAAGCTGACAAAAACAAGCAATGGGGAGAGGACTCTCTATTCAATAAATGGTGCTGGGATAACTGGCTAGCAATATGCAGAAGATTGAAGCTGGACTCTTTCCTTATATCATATACAAAGATCAACTCAAGATGGATTAAAGACTTATATATAAAACTCACAACTATAAAAACCCCAGAAGACAACATAGGCTATGGCATTCTGGACATAGGAATGGGCAAAGATTTCATGACAAAGATGCCAAAAGCTATCACAATGAAAGCAAAAATTGGCAAAAGGAATCTAATTAAAGAGCTTCTGCAGAGCAAAGGAAACTGTTGACAGAGTAAACAAACAACCTACATAATGGGAGAAAACATTTGCAAACTATGCTTCTGACAAAAGTCTAATATCTGGCATCTAAGTAAGAAACTGAAACAAATTTATAAGAGGATAAAAAGAACTCCATTAAAAAGTGGGCAAAGGACATGAACAGACACTTTTCAAAAGAAGACACACATGTAGCCAACAAGCATATGAAAAAAAAGTTTGATATCTCTGATCAGTAGAGAAACGAAAATCAAAACCGCAATGAGATACCATTTTATACCAGTCAGAATGGCTGTTATTAAAAAGTAACAAAATAACAGAATACTGATGAGGTTGCAGAGAAAAGGGAACACTTACACACTATTGATGAGAGTATAAATTACTTCAACCATTGTGAAAAGCAGAGCAGTGATTCCTCAAAAAGCTAAAAACAGAACCAGCTATTCTACCCAGCAATCCCATTACTGGGTATGTACCCAGAGGAATAAAACTCATTCTACCATAAAGACATATGCATGCAAATGCTCACTGCCACACTATTCACAATAGCAAAGACATGGAATCAACCTAAATGTCCGTCAATGACAGACTGGTTTAAGAAAATGTGGTACATATATGCAGCCATCTAAAAGAACAAGATCATATCTTTTGTGGGAACATGGATGGAGCTGGAGGCCATTATCCTTAGCAAACTAATGCAGGAACAGAAAAACAAATACTGCACCTTCTCACTTATAAGTGGAAGCTAAATGATGAGAACTAATAGACACAAAGAAGGAAACAACAGGCCAGGTGTGGTGGTTCACGCCTGTAATCCCAACACTTTGGGAGGCCAAGGTGGGTGGATCACCTGAGGTCAGGAGTTTAACACAAGCCTGGACAACATGGTGAAACCCTGTCTCTACTTTAAAAATATAAAAATTAGTCAGGAATGGTGGTGGGTGCCTATAATCCCAGCTTCTCTGGAGGCTGAGGCAGGAGAATTGCTTGAACCCAGGAGGTGGAGGTTGCAGTTAGCCAAGACTGTGCCATTGCACTCTAGCCTGGGAGACAGAGTGAGCCTCCATCTCAAAGAAGAAAGAAGAAGGAGTAAGAGGAGAAAGAGGAGGAGGAGGAGGAAAAAACAACAGACACTGGAGTCTACTTGAGGGTGGAGGGTGGGAGGAAGAATACAAGCAGAAAAAATAACTATTGGATACTATGCTCAGTACCTGAGTGACAAAACAATTCTTACAAGAAACTCCATGACACGAGTTGATCTATATAACAAACACACATATATCCCTAAACCTAAAAGTAAAAAAGAAAATATATATTTTATATGCCTTTTTCTTTCTTAACTATAGTATCAATCATTGTTGCAAATGCAACAAAAATTAGTACTGAATGCTGACTTTTTTAACACAAATTTCACAGGTGAAACAAAGATATTTTTAAATTTACATCAAGATTATTTAAGTATATGGAAATATAATTTCTCAGATCAAGATTGAGTATATATGTAAGTAATATATATATATGTATATCATATATATTTAATTACATATACATCTATATGTGTTCATGATTTTAAGGTCTCAAACTGTGGCATCCATTACAACATGTGGATATCCATTCTGAATTTCTGTTAGTATAATTGGTGAGGACTTGTACTTTTCCCTTCCATTCTTTTTTTCCAAGAATAATGTAAATAGGTGAATAACTATCTAGATTAACATCAATTTCTTTTGCATTGCCTTCTTAATTTCTCCATGAAATGAAGGCTTGTATTCTTTCTAGAACATCTCTAAAATTCCTTGACATTCCTGTTTTGACTGTTTCTAAAATAATGCTTGGGGACCATAATATATTCATGCCTTTTATCATAGTAAATTTGAGCACCTTATAGGAAAAACTGCATTATACATGATTATAAAACTATATTACAAGTAGTTTCATGTTTGCTTACATTTATACTATATAAGCCCATTTTTTGAAAGCAACATGCTTTACTCAAAGAATGACTAATTCAATATTCTAAAAATTGCTTCTGTTTTTCCAAAAGTAAGCATTATTATATTTTTACACAGAGAGTAAAAATCATAACAGTTATCCCCTTGTCTCAACCTTCCACCCAAAAATAAATGCACATAAATCTTTAGTTACAAGTGGAAGCTTAAATAATTGTATTTATCTCCCTTCTTCTCTAAGACCCCTTAAAATAATAGAAGAAAAAAATGGTATAAACTCATAAAACAAGGACGAAGTGAGTCTTTAATAATTAAGAAATTATAATAAATTTCTCGTAGATGTTCAGCAGACAGAAAAAAGAGCATATATCTATGTGTGTATATATATATATGTATATATACATATATATGTGTATGTATATATACGTGTGTGTGTGTCTGTGTGTGTGTGTGTCTGTGTATGTATTTCTTAGGGAATGTGTAGAGGAGGCAGAGCCAAAAAGGGAGCCTGACACCTCTTCAAAATGTCAGAGCACTGGAATCTGAGAAATGCCAGGTAATATGGAATTAAATGGGAGACTGGGTGTGAAATATTTGTTAATTAAAAGTCTATATAAGGACAACGTACAACCTCAAACACAAATCTCTCCCCCAATTTGGGTACAGATTTAACAAGCAGATAAGAGTTTATCCTCTGGCAATAAGTAAGTCAACAAATTAAGTTAAATCTGTGGTATCTTCTTTATAACAATTGGAAGACCTGAGATAAATAATTTCTGTATTTTAGTGACTTCAAAAAATTGGCTAATTTGCATCAACATGGTAAAGAGAATCTGCTCTTTAATAAAACTAAAGAATTTGCCTTCGTTTCTTACTTTGCTATTCTCTTTAACCTACTCCATGAAACGGCTTTTGACAAGGCACCAAAGACCTCTGTATTTTAAAAAATGATGGTCAATGTTTAAATTTCCTTTTTATTCCTCTCTATCAGAAGCCTTGATAGCTATTCTCTCTATCTCTCTTTCTCAATCTCTCTCTCTCTCTTTCTTTCTCTTTCTTTTTTTCATTTTCTTGAGACAAAATCTTGCTCTGTAGCCCAGGCTAGGGTACAATGGTGCAATCTCAGCTCACTGCAACCTCCACCTAGTGGGTTCAAGCAATTCTCCTGCTTCAGCCTCCCGGGTAGCTGGTAATACAGGCATGTGCTACTATGCCCAGATAATTTTTTTTTTTTTCAGTAGAGAGAGGTTTCACAATGTTGGCCAGGCTGGTCTTTAACTCCTGACCTCAAGTGATCCACCTGCCTCAGCCTCCCAAAATGTCTCCTTCTTTCCCGAAACATTTTTTCCACTTGGTTTACAGAACTAGACATATTGCATCCTCCTACTTCATTGACTTATCCTTCTCAGTGAACTCAGCGGGATTCTTCTTTCCTTCCCAACTACTAAGCACTGATGTTCACTGCTGTTTATCTATACTCCTTCCATAACAGATTTCATGTGGTCTCATCAAACAACAAAATTGTTGGGGGCAGGGAACTTGTTGTTTTAAGCCACAACATTTTTAGGTGGTTTTCTTCACATTAATAACTAACTGAAATATAGAGTTAATGAAGTGATTGCGTATATATGTTTTTGCATATTTACTGTTATATACACAGACTTTTAAAATATAAAACTGTAGCATCCTATACATGTTATTTTGTAAATTATACTTTATAATTTTCATTTTTTGTTAATATGTTTTATGCTGTTAAATATCCCACAGAATCATTCAGAGTGGCTGCATAATTTGTTATTGGATTGGATTTGCTGATATTTATTTAATACCTGGTTACTAAACATCAAACTGCATCTGTTTTTTAATTATAATAAACAAGCATACAGTGGGCATCTTTATAACTAAATCTGCATATCTTGATAATTTATTTATAATGAACATTTGGAAGCATAGGTGTTAAATCAAGTAGTATATCAAATACATTTGTCAAGTTCCTATGAAGAAAGTCTATAACCAGTTTATATAAACTACCAACCATGCATAAGAACTATACCACTGGTATTTAATGGCTAAGGTGCATTTTTTATATTGAATTTTAGTACCATATAAGAAAAAATATACTTGAAAATTGAACTTGTGAGGTTGACAAATACATCCCTGGAAGGCAAAAAATTTCATTTCTATGATGAATGATAGGATTCTTCCACCTCATAAATTGAACAAATAGTTCTTGAAATGAATTCTCACTTAAAATTTTGATGCAAAGAAAATTTTATTACACAAAATAAATTATGTCTAATTTTAACTATAATAAACAAGCATACAATGAGCATCTTTGTAACTAAATCTGCATATCTTATTTATTTATAATAAATATTTGGAAGCATAGATGTTAAATAAAGTAGTACATCACATACATTTGCCAAGTTCCTATGAAGAAAGTCTATAAGTTTATATAAACTACCAACTAACATTAAAATTAAAATATTAATTTTATTGTATATTCTTTTGAACCCTGGATTCTTTTTAATTAAAAAAAATGATAAATATTTAAGGCTCAGTTTAGCTGCTTTCCTGACAAACATTAACTATTTCAGTTCTACTGTTGGCTATGGTCATCTTATGCTTACAGAATGTTCTTTACTAGATAAACAAGTAAGATTTCCAAAACATTGATATTTTATGTTGATATATTTTAAAGTTTTGAGCATTTTATACAATAAACAATTCACACTTAAAATGTACCATCTGATAAGTTTTGATAGAGTTTTATTCTGTAAAACATCACCAAAATCAAGAAAAAAAATCATCTTCATCATCCCTAAAAGTTTTCCCAGTTCCTTTTGTGTGTCTTTTCTATCTCTTTGGCAGTAGCCACTTCTCCCATTTCAGGCAACCACTTATCTGCTGTCACTATAGATTAGTTTGCATTTTCTAGGGTTTTATATATATGAAATCATACATTATGTAGTCTTTTTTGTCTGGCTTCTTTTACTTGGCATAATTATTTTCAGATTCATCCATGTTGTTTCCCATATAAATGTCTCATTCCATTAACTTATCACAGTCTATCTTCAAGTGATATTATAATACTTCACATATAACGTAAGAATCTGACAACAGTGTAATTCTATTTTTTCCCTTCTGGTCTTTATCCTATCATTGTAATACAGTTTGCTTGTTCATATATATGAAATCCACATGATAATGAAATTATATCTGTTTAAAAAGTTGGTTATTTTTAAGGAAATTTTAAAAAGAAAATGTATTTTATATTTACTTATGGAGTTACCATTTCTGATGCTCTATATTCCTTTGTGTAGATCCATATTTCATTTCCGTATAATTTTCCATCTGCCTGAAAAACTTTCTTGAACATTTCTTATAGTATGGTTTTGCTGATGATGATTTTTTTTTTCTGATTTTGCATGTCTGCAAGTCTTTATTTCATTTTTGTGTTTGAAAACTATTTTCACTGGGTATAGAATTCTAAGTTGCCAGTATTTTTTTCCTTTAGTACTTTAAAGATGTTGATCTGCTGTCTTCTCACATTTTTTCCAATAAAAAATCTAGTGTACTCCTTCTCTTTGTCTTCCTGTGCATAGTATGTTCTTTTTCTTGGACAGCTTTTAAAATGTTTTCCTTATGACTGTTTTATTTTTAATTATTTTAATTATAATATGCTTTTGTGTAGTTTTCTTCATGTTTCTTGTGTTTAGATTGCTTTGAGATTCTTAGATCTGCAGGTTTATAGTTTTCGTATCTCTACCCCCACCCTCAACTTCGAGGCTTTCAAATAAACACACAAGAAGCCACATAATTTGTCCTACAGCTCACTGATGCACTTTATTATAATTATCTCATTGTTTTATTTCAAATAGTATCATTTTTATGTCTTCAAGTTTACTAATCTTTTCTTATTCAATGTTTAATCTTTCATTCACCCCTTCAAATGTATTTTTAGATAAGAAATTATAGTTTTTATCTCTACAAGTTTGATTTCAATTTTTGTATAGAATGTTCCATATCTATACTTAAATTTTTGAATATATGAAATATAGTTATAACATCAATATCCTTGTCTGCTTATTAAAATCTGTGTAAGTTGGTTTTGAGTGGTTGATTTTTCTGCTTACAATGAGTTGTAATTTCCTGCTTCTTGGCATACTTGTTAATCTGTGATCAGACTTGAGACACTGTAAATTTTACCTAGTTGGGTGCTTGATATATTTGTATTATAAAAATATCCTTAAACTTTGCTTTTGGATACCGTTATAAGAAATAGTTTGAGTCATTCTACTCTTACATTTAAGATTTGCTATTTCAGAACCAGAAAATGTTTATCTAGAATGATTTATTTCCCACCAATGAGGCAAATCCCTCTGAGTACTCTGCCCAGTTATGAGTTTTTTCAAACTGACTATTATGTACAGGCACTATTACAGGTAATATATTAGTGCCAGGAACAATTTTCTCTATTACTTGTTTCCTAGGACTGTGATATTTTTCTCACATTCATGCACTGATCACTACTCTACTGCATACTTGAGAAGAACAGTCTGCAGATCTCTGGAGTTTTCTACAGGTACAGCTCTCTCCTTTCCTGAACTCTGTCCTGTGAACTCTTAACTATTTGTTCCCCTAGATTTGCAACTCCATTTCCCTATTTCAGGGAGTCTGGCAGGCTCTGTCCCCCTTCTTTGCCTATCACTTGGAAACTTCCTCACAGCAATAATCTGGGACAAACATTAGGCCTACTTTGTTTTCTATTTCTCAGGAATAAATGTCCTTCATTTACCTTTTTCCAGTGTCTTTAAACCATTGTTTCAAATATGTTTTTCTAATATTTGAATGTTTCAGTAAGGAGGGTAATTCTAATCCTTACAACCCCATCTCTGTTGGAAATAAAACATGCATACTAAATTTTTAAAAACTATTATTTACTTGGTGTAAATTTTTTACTTTCTAGGTATATTAGTTACATAAAATTAGGGAAAACATTATAGAATCATCCTCACAATATATTGCTCTCATGTGTTACTCTCTGCTGTAGAACCTAAAGTGGTTCTTATTCTCACTAAATTAAATATAAACATAAGCAGAAGTCAGTAAAAGTAGTTATATAAAGGACTAAAAACGTGTTTTCATTGCTTACAGCTTTCTTATGTTCTAGTTTGGTCTAAGAACACAGTTAACATAGAGGGATTGATGGCGTACATAGCCGTTATTCAGTTATCCATGACTAATATTACTCTCAAGTAAAATTTATTGAGTCTAGTGTAAATGTAAAACATCTTTCCTTGAGCATTTACAATGTGGGTTAGGAGTTTTCCTCATAATCTTTGCTTAAGTTTCTAGACCTATACCCTATTTCAAAACATATAAACATTATTATAGAATGGCAAACTTCTGGAATTTTCACTTCTCTTAAACGTTTTCTAAAGAAAAGGACTTTTAAGTGACAAAAGCTTGTAGGACGCTTGTTAACCTTCACAACGTTCACATTAGAGAATACTAGACTATTAAATAATTTTTTAAGTATGTGGATTAGGCTGTTAGGGGAACATTTCAGAAAAAGACTTTCACCCCAAAAATCCATAGTTTTAGTAGACATGAAGCCATGAAGAGTGTCTCCAAAAGTGCAGGCCAGAGCAAGCAGGCAAGAAAAAGAAATAAAAGGTATCCAAATAGGAAGAAGGGCCAAACAGTCTCTCTTCAATGGATGAAATAATTCTATACCTAGAGAACACTAAAGACTCTACCAAAACCCTGCTCGACTTAATAAAATGACTTCAGTAAAGTTTCAGAATACAAAATTGATGTACAAAAATCAGTAGTATTTTAGAAATTCTCACAAAATCAAAGAGCTTCCCCTTTTAGCTTAAAGTGAAATAAAATTGTCATTTGAAGTTAAAAAAATTCAGTAGCATTTTTATTCACCACTAACATTCAAGCTGATAGCTAAATCAAGAATACAATTCCATGTATGATAGCTTCAAAAGAAATAAAATACATACCAGGCCGGGCGTGGTGGCTCATGCCTGTAATCCCAGCGCTTTGGGAGGCCGAGGCAGGTGGATCACGAGGTCAAGAGATCAAGACCATCCTGGTCAACATGGCGAAACCCCACCTCTACTAAAACTACAAAAAATTAGCTGGGCATGGTGGTGCGTGCCTGTAATCCCAGCTACTCAGGAGGCTGATGCAGGAGAATTGCCTGAATCCAGGAGGCGGAGATTGCGGTGAGCCAAGATTGCGCCATTGCACTCCAGCCTGGGTAACAAGAGCGAAACTTCATCAAAAAAAAAAAAAAAAATACATACCAATACATCTGATTAAGGAGGTAAAATATCTCTACAAGGGGAGACCCATAAAATACTGCTGAAAGAAAAATCATAAATGACACAAACAAATAGGAAAAGATTACATTCTCATAGATTGGAAGAATCAATATTGTTAAAATGGCCATATTGCCCAGCACAATCTAGAGATTCAATGCTATTCCTAACAACCTGCCAATGTCATTTTTCACAGAATTAGAAAAAAGTATTCTAAAATTGATATGTAACTAAAAAAGATCCTGAATAGCCAAAGCAATTCTAAGCAAAAATAACAAAGCTGGAAGCATCACATTACTCAGCTTCAAACTATGCTATAAGGCTAAAGTAACCAAAACAGCATGTTACTGGTAGAAAAACAGATACATAGATCAATAGATCAGATTAGAGAACCCTAAATAAAATCACACTCCTACAGCCATCTGATCTTTGACGCAGTTGACAGAAACAAACATTGAGGAAGGATCTCTCATTTCAACACATGGTGCTAGGATAGCTGGCTAGCCATAAGTAGAAGATTGAAACTGGACCTCTACATTTCACCATAAACAAAAGTTAACTCAAGAAGGATTAAAGATTTAAATGTAAGTCTTCAAGCTGTAATAATTCTAGACAAAAACCTGGAAAACATCATTCTGGACATCAGCCTTGGGGAAAGAATTTACTACTAAGTCTTCAAAAAGCAATTATAACAAAAACAAAAAATTGACAAGTGGGATCTAATCCTATTAAAGTGCTTCTGCACAGCAGAAGAAACTAACAACAGAGTCAACAGCCAACCTACGGAATGGGGAAAATATTCACAAATTATGCATCTGATAAAGGTCTAATATCTATAATCTGTAAGGAACTGAAACAATTGGGGAAAAAATAGTATTTAAAAATGGGCAAACGACATGAGCAGACAATTCTCGAAATAAGATATACAAGTGGCAAACGAACATATGGAAAAAATGTCCATCGCTAATCATTAGAGAAATACAAATTAAAACCACAATGAGCTCCCATTTCACACCAGTTAGAAGGGCTACTATTAAAAATGCATAAAATAAGGCCGGGCATGGTGGCTCATGCCTGTAATTCCACCACTTTGGGAGGCCAAGGTGGGCAGATCACCTGAGGTCAGAAGTTTGAGACCAGCCTGGCCAACATGGCGAAACCCTGTCTCTACTAAAAACATAAAAACTTAGCCAGGTGTGGTGGCAGGAGCCTGTAATCACAGCTACTTGGGAGGCTGAGGCAGGAGAATCACTTGAACAGGGAGGCAGAGGTTGCAGTGAGCTGAGATCACACCATTGTACTCCAGCCTGGACAACAAGAGGGAAACTCTGTCTCAAAATAAATAAATAGATGTTCATAAAATAACACATGCTGACTAGCCTGTGGAGAAAAGGGAGTGCTCATACATTGTTAGTGGGAATGTAAATTAGTTCAACTACTATGAAAAGCAGTTTGGTAATGTCTCAGAGACTTAATGCAGAATTAGCATACAACCCAGCAATCCCATTACTGGGTATATATTCAAAATACCAAATCATTCTACCAAAAAGATACATTCACTCATATGTTCATTGCACCACTATTCACAAATAGCAAAGACATGGAATTAAACCAGGTTCCCATTAGTGATGCATGGTATATATATACCATGGAATATATGCAGCCATAAAAAAGAACAAAATCATGTCCTTTGTAGCAACATGAACTAATAGTGGGGGGATGTAGGTAGAGTGGCAAGGGTTGAAAAACTAACTGTTGCATACTATTTTCAGTACCTAGGTGATGGTATTATTCATACCTCACACGTCAGAATCATACATTTATTCAGGTGACACACTTGCACATGTGCTCCTTGAATCTAAAATAAAAGTTGAACAAATAGAGTGCCTCCACAAAAGTAAAAATGCTACAACCATCATTATTTAGTTCTTTATGTACTATTTTTAGAGCCAGATTTCAATACACCCTAAATATGTTGTAATGGCTACATCTTCATATGAAGCTACAGAGTTGTTTTATTATTCTTAGTAATTAGGGCATATCTCTATAATACATTGGTAAAATCAGCAATCAATACCTTTGTATTGTATTGGTGTTGTACTTTATTGTATCAATACCAAAATTAGAAATCAATACCTTTTAATATGTCTGTGTAGATAAACCGTACTTGACGAACTCCACTAAAAATTATCATTAGCATGTATATCAGTTGGCTATCTCCACAACAGTCCTGCATAACAAACCACTCCTACACTTCTTAGTGTCTTAAATGGACAATTATTTTATCCATGCTTACCAATCTGCAAGTTGGTTGTTGGTCAAATGATCTAGGCTGGATGTTCCTGGGCTTCATTCTAAACTTCAGATTGAGTTCAGGACTGTTCTACCTGCCCCAATTCCTCCTCTCACACTCTCTTTCTCTTTCCCATTAATGGGCTGAGAGATAGAACAGATGAAATCTAATCAGTGGTGAAACATGTTGCTTTCTCTACCACCAGAAAGATGTTTTTAGTAATGATGTTAATATGGTGATCTTCTAGGACTGTGGGAATACTTTGCATAATTTTACCTGAACATTTTTCATGCATTTTCATAGTGACTTTGACTATATCTTTCTATGCCTCCTGAGCCTTTGCCAGGAGACTGCAAATAAAACAGAGCTTTTTTTTTTTTTTTTTAAATAAGCAAATATACCTCAAAATGTCTTATTTTAGGCCTACAAGTTTCAGGTATCTGCCAGAGACGTAAGCCATAGAAAAAAAATTTCCTTTCTGATTTTGTTGGAAAAATAAAAAACAGTAATAAATAATAGTTTGGGATTTTAGTGGCTTATCAATACCTGGCTGAACTCATGAAGTGATCTGCCTTTAGTATTATTTAGTGCTATGAAAATCTCTAATAATTTATGAACCCTAGCACAATTGTAACAGTATTACTGCTCACTTGTTTGTCTCTAGCCATGTCATCAGTAAAAACTCTCTTTGTGAATTGCTTGAGCCTGGAAGGTGAAGGTTACCGTTAACTGAGATCAAGCTGCACTCCAGTCCAAGCGACAGACCAAGACTCCATTTCAAAAAAAAAAAACAGAAAACAAATAAACAAAAAACTTCTCTTCTTACAGTACTCAACATTGTATTTGGACTCTTAATTGAGTGAGCTTTTTTGGAACTGCTGTCTATTACAATTTATGTTTAAATAGTCAATATGAACAATGCTATCAAAAATGTACAAAATTCGAAGTCTTCTACATAGATGCCTGTTTTGTTATTTTTTTCTAAAATAAAGATTGAAAATAGAAAGTTTTGAAACTTGTCAATATATACATTACCTGCTTTCCAGTTCTAGCCTGTACCTTTTTCTATTGTTAATGGATCTTATCTGCTACCCATGCAGGAAAGAAGACCTCCTTACTCCCACAATTGTGGCTGCCACTTGAAAGTAATCAAAATTTTCTGGAATCTGTAATAGCCTCAGACTTTTGAATGACAGAAAATGAAAGGAGACCCTGGGAAGAAAACAAGGAGCCCTGGTGTTCTAGGGGATGACAAGGCTCTCTTCTGCTTCAGTCATCTCATTGTCCTACATGAATCACATGGTTCCTGCCCTTGTTAGAATTCCCTTATAAAATGATTTAGAATTCCTCCTAAGAGTGACTTTTGAAAACATATTTTAATCATTCAGGGTCTATCATTCCCTCATGATTGTCATTTCCTTCTACATTTTGCCTCTTCCTGAGGGAGGCTATCTAAACTAGTGACTGCAGCATTTTATCTAAAACTAGAGAGACTCAAACTTGTCCTAACAAATGTCAAATGTTTTTTGTTCAATGTTTTAGCATTGCAATAACATAAGTAAAATATTAGAGAGTTAGATTTTATTTTTTTCTGATATTACTGCATTTCCCAAAAGGTCTTTACATGAAGTTAGGATTTTATATGGCTATTGGGAATATCCCTATTGGATCTGATAGCCACAAATATCAGTGTTTGTCTGCAACTGCATTAATGTCTAAGCACTTATAACTTACACACATCCATGGACTCATTTATATTACACACATTTATTGAAGTTTCACTACGTTTCAGGAACTGAGGCCACAGACGAAAAATCAGAATTAGAAAGAAAAATGTTTCTCCAGTTTTTTGGGAACAAGAAATAGAGACAACACAAAAAGGAAGAAAGGAATAGAATGAAATAAGCTAACATATCAAACACAGACACACACACATATACACACCTATAACTCTCTCCCTCTCTCTCTCTCTTTCTCTCTCTCTCTCTCTCTCAAGATCTTCCTGCTTTGAAATAGCTGTGACCTTATTGGCACCTGCCTCTCACCCAGTGTCCAGTACACTCTATTCTCCCACGTTAAGTGCCTCCTCTCTACCCTGTCACAGCATAAAGCATTCAGCTTGGCAACCCCTGTGGCCACTTGTTAAGTCACAATGCAGACCAAGTGGCTGAGATCTGGAGCAAAGGAAGTGGACAGTTCTCAGGCACCTCAGCTAAATTGCTGTAGTCGCATGTCTGTTAATACAATGCTCTTGATTCCTGCCCTGTGATGATCACCTGGGAGGGATCAAGGCAATCAGCATTATACTGCTAAAATATTGCTGCTTGAAACTGTCATCATTTCACATTCACAGGAAACATCTTACAAAGGTACAAGTATTAAAATGGGGACCTTGAAGACCTATGCTTGAGAAAGATAGTAATAAGTAAGCATGTAGGTTTTCTTAAGTGCAATTTTTATGTTTATGAAGATTTTTACCCTTTCTAATAAGAAAATTTAGGGATCTTTGCACTACTATTGTATAGAATACATGTCAATTAAAATAGGAGTACTGTATTAACATAAGTCTCAACATTATCTTTTGCTAGAAGGGAAATTAAGCCCTTCACTCAAATACCCAAAGGTGAAATGACTTCAACTCATAGGTCATTTGGAAGAGCTAACTTAGGAACTTGAGAAAGGCGTTTAATATTAAACTTAGAAGCACTTTCTCAAGAATAAATCACTAATAGGAATCCTTCCTTCCATCACACTGGATTACTTCTTACAAATTAGTGCAATGCTCTCAATTCTTTTTGCTTTGACTTTTTAAAAGTATTATTAATGTAGCATTATTCACTTCTGACTGATATCCCACCTAGTCTTAAGAAGTGAATCAAATTTCAGGTATTACTGATATATTAAACACAAGTTCATCATAATGGTATGATTGAGAACTAGGTACATGAAGTAACCACATTTTATTCATCAATTTTGTAAAAGCATCTTTTAACCTAGGGCTGTATCTGGGACTTTTATACAAAGACAATTTTAAAACTGCAATGTATTTCTCCAGAGAACTTGCAACCAAACATATGCCAAGATCCTCAGGGAGAGTTTAAACCATTTTAGAAATGTTACTAAAAATTTAGAGGATGGCAATTGTTAAGATGAAACAGTTTGGTTGTTAAGATGAAACATTTTGAAGATTAATTTTTTTCCTCCCCCTCATCATCTGATGATCTGATGTCACATAGAGTTAGTCAAAAGAAAAAAACTCAGAGAACGTAACTTTATGTGCACTGAACACATGTACTTTACTAAGAAAGTAAATCATAAAACTTGCAAATTTCTTGAAGCCCTAAAATCAATCAAGGGAAAAGAAACAAATGATGATCTTAAATTTGAATCTTTTAATAACATTTCTTGTTTTTGAAAGAATGGCATTATAGCATCTACTGCTGACTCTCTGTTATACTCAAAAAATGTATAATGCCATGATAATTAAAATATATTTATTGGTTATCAGTTTACATATAATGCTCCTGTAGGCACTGGATAAAAAGAACTACTCGGGTAATTTACTATCAGAACGGATGACACTTACTGAAGAAATCAGCCTTTGTTATGTGGCACAATAATCAAAAAGAAGCAGATAGTAAAATATGACCATGAACTCATTTAAAGATCAATGATACAATTGTGGGGGTTATAAAAAGTTTGGCTGAATATGAGTAGAAGTGTAAGGACAAAGAAGGTGTCAGCTCTCCTCTGGTCACTATACAAAGACTTCCTGGAAGATACAGGTCTTCCAAAAACATCAGGTTGAAGCAAGGTGACAAAGCGGTTTGATTACAGAGTTGGCCTAGCAGGATCCTGGAAGTGCAAGTGGATGGCAGAATGGAGGACATCTGGGAGGTCATGGCTGAAGATATGGGAAGGGGTACACAGCAAAACAGACAATGAAGCCAAAGCTGGTGGCCAGAATAATTTGAGTGCTTACCACCAATTTTATAGCTTTTCCCAAGTCCTGAAGCCAAGAAAAAGTCAAACTCACTCTTAGTTTTGAATCAAGAAACAGAACTGAAATAATATAAATAAAAAATAAATCTGAGAACTAGATACATAGACAGTTGCTCTTCTAAAACCATAAAATTTAGTGTGGAAAATATACAAACTACAGGCAGAACGGTGATTACTATATGAGGTATAAAGAGTAATTCTAATAAAATAGAAATGTACAAGATATTAAAATGCTAATTTGTACCTATTATTCAGTATTTCCACTGAAAGTGAAAAACACCCAAGTTAGCAGCAATAGAAAAATAGAAAACATTTGTCTGGTTGTTTATAATTCTATATAATACCTCCCCTAAATATTGACAGTAGATGCTAAACTAAAATAGCACCCAAACCTAACAGACAAGTCTCTATTGATTTAAACTGAATTACTCATTCTAGGTTTTTAAAAATAATATATAAGTGTATAATTTTTTAGTTATGTGATAGTTTGATAGACAAATTAGTGTGATAGTGATAGTTTGATACATTGTATACAATGTATAATTGTCAAATCAGGATAATTAGAGTACCTATGACCTCAGACATTTATCTTTTGTATTAGGAATATTAGACCCCTTATATTTTATCTATTTTGAAATATACAATAAATTATTAACTATAATTTTCATACTGTGCTATTAAATACTAGAATTTATTCCTTCTAGCGAACTATAATTTTGTACCCATTAACCATTTTATCTTTATCTCTGCCTCCCTACTGCCCTTCTCAGCCTCTGGTAACCATCATTTTACTCCTTATCACTATGAGTTCAATTTTTTTTTTAGCTCCCATGTATGAGCGAGAACATGAGATATTTGTCTTTCTGTGCCTGATTTATTTCACTTAACATAATGTCCTCCACTTTCATCCTTGCTGTAGCAAATGATATGATGCGATTCTTTTCTATGGCTAAATAATATTCCATTACACACACATACACACACACACACACTATACACAAGTGTATATGTATATATACACACTGTATATATCACGCTTTCTTTAACCATTTATCCATTCATGGACAGTTAGGTCAATTCCATATTTTGCCTATTGTGAATATTGCTGCAATAAAACATGGGAGTGCACATATCTCTTTGATATACTGATTTCTTTTCTTTCGGATATATATTCAGTAGTGGGATTGGTGGATTATATGGTAGTTCTATTTTTAGTTTTTTGTCTTCCGTAATAGCTACACTACTTTACATCTCTACCAACAACATACAAGCCTTCGTTTTTCTCCTAATCCTCACCAGCATTGTTATTTTTTTGTCCTTTTGCTGGTAACTATTCCAACTGGGTGATGACATCTCACTGTGGTTTTGATTTGCATTTTTCTGATGATTAGTGATGTTGAGCAGTTTTTCATATACCTGTATGTCTTCTTTTGAAAAATGCTTATTCAGGTCTTTTGTCCATTTTTAAATAAAAAAAAATCTTTTGTTATTAAGCTACTTGAGTTTCTTATACATTCTGGTAACTAATCCCTGTCAGGAGGATGGCTTACGAATATTTTTTGTCAAATTCTGTAGGATGTCTCTTCTCTTTATTGTTTCTTTGCTATGTGGAAGATTTTTAACTTGATATAATCCCATTTGTCTATTTTTGCTTTTGTTGCCTGTGCTTTTTGAGGTCTTACCAAAAATATCTTTTACCAGACCAATGTATTGGAGAGTTCCCCCATGTTTTTTTCTAATAGTTTCATAGTTTCAAGTCTTACGTCTCCAATCCATTCTAAGTTGATGTTTATATATGGTGAAAGATGAGAATCTAATTTCATTCTTCTTCATATAAAAATCCAGTTTTCCCAGCAAGTTTTAAGAAACTGTTCTTTCTCCAGTGTATGTTCTTAGTGCCTTTGTCAAAAATGAGTTGACTACAAGTGTGTGGATTTATTTCTGGCTTCCATGTTGGTTTATCGCCCCTTTATCAAAGTATTCAGTTTTTAATGCACTTTTTCATTCAACAGACATTTTGTATGTGAAAAAGTCTTCTAATTTATACAGATTATTTTTAGGGCAAAAAAAAAGGAAAAAATCTAGATATCTATAACAGCAAATAATTTTTCATGAAACATTCTATAATTCCTTTCCTCTCTGTAGTCTTCCCTCATATATTCATATACATACACTGAATAATTGAAAAACCAAGTCAAATTGGCTTTCTTAAATTGCAGACCAACTCACTACAAAGAGCTACAACTCTCCCTTCTTTTATTTCAACTGTTTTTGAAATAGATTTTAAAAATGTCAATTAGTTTGGTCTTGAGAAAGAAAAACAAAACAAAAAAAATTTAAAAAGAAAAAATTCTGACAATATGAATGTATTTGTTGTCAATTAATATGCATTATAAAGTTGTTTATTCAGGGAACTTACTACATATTAACTTTTCTGAAATCATGAGTAAAAATGTGAACCATAGTTGAGAAATAGTCTCTCCTCAAAACAAATGTTTTGGGGATGGGGCAGAGAAACCCCATGTTTGTTGTTTGCTTAAATAAATGATAAAATTCAAAAGGATTGTAGGTCATATGCTTAAGGCAGTGATCCAAGGTGAAGTGTGGTGTTCTGGGGACTACTAGTAACACGAATGGTGTGAATGTTGAAGTCAGGAAATATTTGTACTGCCTTTGCCTATTCCTCTTCTCTTTTTGTCTTTGATGGATATACAATAATTATATTTTATAAGAATGCCAGTGGTGACGGAAGTACTTCTCCTAATGCAGAGGCTGTAAAGCTATCAGAAGAGCTTTAAGCAAATGTTATCTGTTTTACAGAAGAAATCAATTACCCGCAGATTGCTTAAACCAGTGACAGGCATGGTAAGGAATAAAATGTGCTAAGTAGAAAAGTTACAGCCATCAACATGTAAGGAATTACATGATATATGAAAGCAATCACTTGTTCAATTTACCTTCAAAACTAAAACAAGTTCTTCTGCATTGGAAATAAACATGAACCTCTCTCTGAAAAGGGAACAATTTCTAACTCGATGGAAAAAGCACTGTATAAATTTTATCCAGCAATAGTGTTATTAGGAGCATACAACCAGGTTTTCAGAGATAAAGTATGTGAACTACTTAACATACTTATTTCAAAGTAGACATCAGTTTGTCTTCATCTTTCTGCAGTTCAGCATTATGTAATTTTCCAGATATGCTTGGAATAAAAGGAGTCTGCCAGAAAATGCTCTATACTTTATATCATGCCTTATATTCATATCAAACTGCAAATTTTACTGCTCCATTAAAACTATCCTAATATGTTTAAGTTCTAATATTAATTGTTCTCTGTTGATATCAGACATTTTATTATCTATCATTAGCAAAAACAAATCCAGAGGTGGACATTTTTTTTTTCTGCTTAAAGAAGAAAAATGTATCAAAGAAGCCCTGACAGTTCTGATGCAGGACATCATGGTCCAGATACTCATCAAAACTGTTAATTACTCAGGTGGAGCTGACATCTTGCTCATGAAACAAGGTCACAATTTTTAGTTCTTTTTCCTATCAGTCCTCCAGGAATTTTTGCATCATATAAATGAATTTTAAAAATGAATTAATTCAAATCACATGTAACATAAAAAAGTGATTTCTTAATATTGCAAAAACAGAATCATTTTACCAGATGTGCTGTTAGAGACATCACAACATAACCGTCATATTTCTGTGAGTGTCATTGTGTGCAATGACAGCCATGACGAGCGATACCTGTCTAATGAAGAACTTATGTTTTTCTTTTTACTTTCTTCCTTATTTTAAACTGAGAAGTGTTTAGAGGAATTTGATCACATGATCTTTTAATAGAATCAGAAGTAATATACCAGCTGGTGCATATTATTCTTTTATGATATTCTGAGGGAAAGTTCTATACTGATTTAATTTTCTTGGGAATAAAATATGTATATTCAGATTTCATGCGAGTCAATCGTCCTTAATGGACAAATGTTAATGATAAATTTAAAATACAACATTTTTGGAACATTTGTAAGTTAAAAATTTTAAGAAGAGTCATACAAGTCATTTTTTATCCACTCTAACACAGAAAACGATATTGGGAAAATTCCCAAATGAAAGATGCTGCTATCACTTTTCCTCTGCAAAATTATCAGGTTGATATAATGGTGATGTCCTACTGATTATTCACCACAGACCTTCCAGCAGGATAATGCATTCTTAAAATATGAACTTGAAGCTAAAATATTAAATATGCATTCCCTCCTCCTATAGGACATGTTGAAATGCCACATGCTGTTGGTGAGAATGACCCATAAGTGTTGGATTTTCTCCCCCTTGCTCCTCTTTTCCAGAAACAGTTAGTGTGGCGTGCAGTGAACCAAATCAACAATGTGATTCAAGCTGTCTCCGTAGCTTCTTGGCAAAAGAAAGGATAAACTATAAAAACTCCCCTCCTACAGCTTTCAGCTCTTGCTTCCCACACTTTAACATCTTCTGTCACCTCTGGCGCTGTTACTGACCCATGCTAAGCTAAACTAAAGGATGATAAGTTTGCTGCCTCTGCCCTTGTCCTGAGGGGCTGCACATTATCCTATCAAGTATCAGTAGCCATTTCTGTGGGATATTTGTCACCCCACGAAGGTCTTTGGAACAAATGAAATGGGCAGCGAATTACAAAAATGTCATTCTCTAAAGGAAATGGATGAAGGCTTTTGTTCTCCAGTAATAAATAGATGCCATAGGCTTATAACACTATTTTTATATTAAATTTGACAGGGTTACTATTTCTAGCTAATTAAGGGAACAGCTTGAAAACTATTTCTTTCTGTATTTTAAAAATAATGCTGCTTCCCCCTTTTCTTCCTACTAATAAATATAAACAGTACCTGGCAATAGATCCTGAAAATCATAGATCATGATTAATTTCAAGTTACTTTTGCTAATGTTTGTTTTAAAAACATACAAAAACCATTTTTAGGGAGAGATTTTGAGAATATAAATGAATTATGTAAGAGGTATCTATGAATGCATTTTAAAAGTATGATTTATACCTATTTCTTCTTTCTTTATAAATCACAAATATATTACTTCCTTTTCTCACTTTTCTCACACATTATGGTTTTACAGGGCACCGTGATAAATACACCATGGACAAAGGTCAAGCAAAGGATAATAACTCAATTCCTTAAATGAAGGCTTCAAAGCAAATCCTCTGTGTTTAACAGCAGTATGCAGGGGTCAAGATGACAATGTCCCAGACTTGACAATAAAATGTGTGTTAATATCTTTCAGCCTCAGTACATTTGTTAAATGGGTATGCCTGGACTGACATACTTAGGTTTTCTTTGAAGTAGAACTTGAGCAAGATACATAATATATAATAAAAAATTAAATAGCACCACATATTTTTAAATAGGCTTGGATTGTGTAGTTTATCAGGTTGAGCTGAATATTTTCATGGTAGTTATAAAATATTTCCAATAAAAATAGGCATATTTCTTCTATAGGTTTACCTACACAATGATTTTGGAATTGAGCTACCTTTACTTACTACACTTATTTTGCTAAATAAAATTTGTAAGATAAGTGTTAAAAATAATTCACTGAAATTTTTCAGTGATAGTTAATTTGGCCCATTAATGTATTGATGAAGACTGTTAATAGTTGTGAAAATTATTTAATAGTGAAACAAATGATCTAGACTCAGATTTTCTGGTTTTACATCTTAAATCATAGCATTTGGGTTGACATATAATACTGAATGTCTTGAGTTTCATCAGTATATGTTTACATTTTTACAGAATTGATTAGCAAAAAGAGTAAAAACTATTCAAACCAATTCTAATTTTCAAATTTTTAATTTTTCTTTCTTAACATGAGAATACATGCCTAGCTTTGTGAACTCCCTGATTGTATAAGCTGTGATAAGGGCACTAAGAAAGCCAAAAGTTCTTCAAATAATATCTAAGCATGTCAGTCCACCTCTATCCCTTTAACAGGGATAGACTGAGGTTCAAGGGTACTAATGTACATTTTAATTTCTAGCCAGATCACTGTCATCTTGACTCCTGTATACTGCTGTGAACCACCCAATACCCATCCTCTAGTGTCTCACTTCTGACAAATGAGTATCCAATTCTTGAAACTAACAACTCTTTTTCCTTAAACATTTAACTTCCTTGGCCAATTCTAGTTAGTGATTCTTCCACAATAAGAGAGGGTAACATGTTTGAAAAATATATAAGAAGAAAACTATAAGAACAATATCAGTTTGAAGAATAAATTACTCAAAAAAAATAAAGTCTAAAGAAGAAAACTCCATTTTTCTTTACAAGTGGAAAATGATGACTGGTATCCCCATGTTTATATCACACAAGTAATTGCTAAATGGAATATGGTAGATTAAAAAGACTTTTATTAATTGAAAAAGTGTTAAAACACTGTAGTTGGTTATTCAGAAAGTTTGAGTGATTTCTTTTCTGTTGATCTTTAAAAATAGAGCAGGATTCATTGTATATGATTTTATATGTTCTGTCCCATCCATAGGAAATGAAATATAGAGTACATAGGATCATTTGGTCATCTCAATACTTGTTTAAAATTTGGCTTCTGTGTTTACCTCACTCTTCAATTGAAGACATTTCTCAAAGGCCACCAATTTTCTCTTATCCCATATAAAGAGCATTTTAAAATAAATGGATTTTTATATCCTTGATTTATATTCTTTAATGTAATCAACAGGCTGTTGATTACATTAAAGCTCAGTTTAAAACTGAGCTTTTTATTTCCCGATATACCTTCCTTCTGATTTCCTTTGTTACACCATAGGAGGCAGTAAATAGAAACCCAGAGTAAATCAGTGGTATTGTGGGAAAGATCATAGGAAAGAAAGCTATACTTTCTTCTAAGGAAAAAACAAATGACAATAAGCAAAAAGAAATGAGTTTCCCCACCTACTGGTGAAACTGAAGATTGTTCAGCCACATTTGAGACAAGGGCTTCATTTCAAAATAAAAAATCAGATATGAAGCTGTACAGACCAGCAACCACTTGACAGTCTGTGGTGCTTCTAAGAGCAGGGAGAAGAGCAGGAAGTGTGTGGTGGCTGCCAAGCTGTGGTGATCTAATGAAAGACTTTATATGTCCAGGGCTTTCTTTACCTAGTTGACTGGTTGATGGGCACCCAGGAGCATTTCAGTGTATTTTAGCAGTTCTTTGAGATGTTAATGAATTAGAGATCTTTTTGTGAATTAAATAAGTGACTCTGAGATAAGAGAACATATATTTATATGCCATGTTTTACGACAGAGAGGGCAGAAAATGTTCCAACATGGCAACTTGGGAATGTTTTATAAAATAAATCACTTGGAAAACTTATTTTTATTAGTTTTCCAGATTATTTTATCTGATTGATTGATTGATTGATCTGATCTTTTTATCAGATCATTTATATCAGAGGCACTTGTACATTTGAACAAGTAATTTGTTTATTTGTAGATTTAGTAATTTGACTAAATCTGCTTAATTATTGTTCAACACAATAGAAGAGGGAATATATGGAAAACACAGGAAGAAAACAATAATTTAGAGTTTGAAGAACTAAATTTCCTAGAATAATCAAGTCTAAAGAGAAAATGTACTTTTACTGTGCTTATTTTTAACAAATGAGAATAATAGCAGGTTAAACTAGAACTTCTTTCATAGAAAAGCTGTTAAAATATTATAGAAATTTTCTCCAAAAGTTTGAGCAACTTCCTTTTATGTTGATCCATGAAAGCAGAATAAATTCTAGCCTATATAGTCAATTCTCTTGTCTCATTATGCACACCTTCCTTTTCAATTCCTGTCTAGTCAGTTAGCTAGTCTTCTTAATTTAGATTTTTCAATATATCTAGTAACTATACATCATTTTAAATTTATTTCACTTTTATTCTAGTTTGGGTCCTCAGACTCTTTCTTTCTTAACTAGATTGCTTCCACAAGACAAAACAAGACAAAACATGACAAAACATCCAAATGGGTTACGCTCACCTCTGCTCTCTCTCCGACCCTACTGTGCAGCATCGTAAATGAGTCTTCATAAATTGTCCCCCAACCCAACGAGTCTGGAAACAATATAGAATGACATTCAGACTACTGCATCTCTCATGATCTTGGTAAACTTGGCCAAGTTGCTTACTATCACTATCACCTTGTTTATTCAGAAAAGCAGGAGAAGCTAGGCAGGGTGGCTCACACCTGTAATCACAGCACTTCAGGAGTCCCAGATGGGTGGGTCACCTGATGTCAGGAATTAGAGATCAGCCTGGCCAACATTGTGAAACCCAGTCTCTACTAAAAATACAAAAATTAGCCAGGTGTGGTGGTGTGCACCTGTAGTTCCAGCTATTTGGGAGGCTGAGGCAGGAGAATCGAGCCCTGGAAGTGGAGGTTACGGTGGGCCAAACTCATGCCATTGCACTTCAACTTGGGCAACAGAGTGAGACTCCATCTTAAAAAAAAAAAAATGTAGGAGTAATCGTAGTACTTCCTTCAAACTCTTGGTATTTTAAAAATACGTTCTTTTTTTGTAAAACAAATCCAAGCTTTTTGTCATAGTATGTGCCCTTGCAAGTCAGAGACTTTTGGTAGATGTGTTTCCTAACAACACCTAGATGATACGAAATGTAAAGTATGTTATCTGTGGAATTTGTTGACATTTAGAACATGTATTCAATAGTATTTAAAATACTGTTTTATTTCTAATATGATTTTTCTTCAAAAATCATTGTATACATTAGTTTCATCACTTTATATGTGTATGCTATATGAGTGGTTTGAAAATATAAGTGGTTTAAAATCATGTACATTGGAATAGATCTAGGTGATTTTTTTTCCTATATATTGTTTTCCAAAAAGACAGAAGTAACAGGTGTTTATGGAATCTGGCAACTGTTTTAACTAACACATTCAAGAATTAGTGTTAGATACTCTAAACCTAGCTACTTTAAGTGCCTTTTTAAAAAATAGTAACATTAATATCATTTTCATTAAGAACACTCTAACTACCACATTTACTCATTGCTGGGAAATAATCATGAAGGTTGATTTTTATTGCCATCTTAATTTTCAGATGATAATATTAAAGTGGAATCACAAACTAATGCTGTTAAAAACATCTGGTAATATGAAATTTCGTCAAAACCATAATGCACAATATTAAAAGGGAAATAAACTACTGATTTTAAATGGCTGGGCTTGTATTGATAAAAGTTGGCTCAAATGACTAATCTTTTTAAAGTTTACTTTCCAAATTTCAGCTGCCACACAGCAACTATCACTGGTTAAAAATTGCTTTTCAAGATCAGCCATAAAATGTGTATTACATATACATTTAATATAAACAGAATTCATCAAGTCATAATATATTAATTAGCTACATGATAGAGCAAGGCATGATTAGATTACTTATTGGACTAATTTAATTTTCACAGTGGCAGCTAATTTAAAGGAAGCATTTTGTTTTCAAGCTTGTATTTAGGAATTGTTATATAAAAAGTATTAATCTGGTATTTGAAAACAATCTTTCTCCCTCTCTCTCTGTCAGAAATAATTCGTGATACAGTACTTCTATCTTTGGTAGACAGAGATAGAAATATTTTTTAAATGATAAGAATAAACTAGATGATGAAAAACCTTTGGAAGAATATGAATCCTACTTTCTAAGATTAGCATCAGATTTTTCTCTCTTTATACCCTTTTCAGGATCTTTTTGAAATCAATGGGAGATCTATTCATTAGCATGGGAGAAAGTATACCTGAAGTGCATTGCTGAGATATACTCAGAACAAATAAACGGAAACCAAATCTCACTTCCCACAACCCAACAATGTTTGTTTCTATACTCATCTATCACTAAGAAGCAAATATTTCACTGAGTCCTAAGAAGCAGATCAGAGAGAGAGCAAAGAAATAAAGGTCCTTGATCCAAGTAACAAAGTGGGCCTAAAGTAAACTATTATACATAAAGACATGATGGAAAAAGCATTTACCAGGTTACTAATACATTTTGAGACCGATATAAAAGTGGTTATGGAGAGGCTAATTGAAAAGAACACATAACCCAATTGCTTTAATGCTGACAGATAAGGAACAAAACTTTGTCACATAATAGAGCTCCAAATAAAAACAAAACTATTCCACAGTTGTTGCAGATATATTTTACAACATATCTAATCAAATAATAATATCCATAATCCAAATATTTCAGTGAGTTAAGCAGTGGAAGTGAACAATAAAATAAATGGAAGGAAATAAGAAACCTCTTCTTCATTACAATTTAGTTACAGATGTGTAAGGTAAAATATATCCCAATTCAACAAGCATTGTTGTCCTCACCAATCCGTGATCACCCTGTTACTGTTATGGCTCTCATATTCTAACCATAAATTACGCAGGAATAGACAAATTTGGTGATCACTTTATCAAACAGACATTTGTACAATTAGAAGCCATGCTGCCCACATGAGATGTGTACCTCGAATAGTTCTCCAATGAAGAAACTAGTATATAATAACTGTATAGGAAAAACTCTGAGCTACATTTTTGTTGTCAGATATTCATTATTTTGTGGCAGGAATTGTTCAACCTCAATTACATCCTATGTGGTTCATATGCTTCTTCACCAAACAAAATCACCAAAATTTACCTATAAACTCAGCTTCTAAAGTATAAGACTCCCACTGATGATTTTAGCCTAAGGTATAAAACTACTGGATGCTCAATCCCATATATCTCATAATATAAGCATAAGTGCATTCTTCCCAGACCAGAATTTCAGGTAATATATTCAGGAATAGTGAAATGTATTAATTATATTCTGGTTTATATTTTTATTCTCTTAAGTAAAAAATTGTGCCTTAGGGCCTCAATTTAATAGAAACTAAGCTTCACATATACATATGTTTTTCCTTCTGTGTTTTGTGTTTCATACTACAATAAAGAAAAACAAAATATTTTAAGAATTAATTTAACAAATAGAAGAATGACACCATGAAATTTAAGTAGAAACTCTTGTACTGTTTTATCTGATTTTTTTCTTCCTGGAGTTATGATTTCAAGTTCACACTTCAATGATAGAAGCTATTTAGCTTAAAATGAAATGATTACAGTAATTAATAATATGGAGTTGGTATAATTAATGTGAGCAAAAAACAGCTGATATTTTCATATGAGTTGCAAAACAGACTTTATTGATAATTTCAAAAGAAGCTCTTTCAGAATGTTTTGGAAAACTGCAGAATCCTTAAAGTGATTATGTACCTATGCAAAGTGGTGGCTCAGATCTACAAGTTTAAATATAAAATAGGACATTATATTACCCTCATACACGTATTTTGATATATAACAATTTAAGATTGCATTTTCTTCCATATTCTTTTAACAGACTACAGGTCTTTTGTTTTTGGGTTATCTCATATGTATTAGTAGGTCAATCACATAAGAAAAAATTTATTTCTCCTTCACCTGTTTGTTTATACCTAGAGGAAAATGATAAGGTAAAAGCAAGGAGTAAAATAGGAGAAAGCAAAAAGAAAATGTGTGCATTGTGAATAAAGAAAGTGAAAATATAAGCAAGAAACCTAATGAGCTCCCATAAATCAAGCATCTTGATTTGCATACCCACTTCTTATTTTTCTTTTTTTTTTAATTCTTCTGTTGTCAAAATAATTATTTATGCTGCCTAGTCATTCATACTTCTTATTCCTTATTTCCTACACTAAAATAATCTGGCTATTTGCCATGCACTAAAATTGTGGATTCTGCACTAATTAAAAAACTTTTGCTTTTTGCTTCTTTAAATTAATTCTTTAAATTAAGTCTGATATTTCAGTTCTCCTCATCTCCCAATTATGTTGAAGTAAAAATAAGATTTACAATGGTTAAAATATAAAAAACTAATACCTCCCAAAATGAATTACAAAAGGTGTGATGGAATAACTGAATTTTAATTTTTAACAGTAGCTTACCTTGCCTATCTCATATCTTTCTGCAGAAAACTCACAAATGGGGATTATCCGTATGTTCTCTAGCTTCATGAACGCATTTAGTTAGCTAAAGAAGAATCATCTCATGAATGGTGCGGAAAATGAGTACAATGATTTTCGCCAAAGGAGCAGCAGCTCCAGGATCTTTCAAAGTAGCAGCAAGCAGCCGGGTATGGTGGCTCATGCTTGTAATCCCAGCATTTTGGGAAGCCAAGGTGGGTGGATCACGAAGTCAGGAGTTCAAGACCAGCCTGGCCAAGATGGTGAAACCACATCTGTACTAAAAATACACACACACACACACACACACACACACACACACACACACACACATATACACACACACAATAGTCAGGCATGGTGGCAGGCACCTGTAATCCCAGCTACTAGGGAGGCTAAGGCAGATAATTGCTTGAATCTGGGAGACAGATGTTGCAATGAGCCAAAATTGCACCACTGCACTCCAGCCTGGGTGACAGAGAAAGATTCTGTCTCAAAAAAAAAAAAAAAAAAAAAAAAGTAACAGCGAATGATGAACATAATACTGCCCTTGGCCTTGACAAGGTTCATTCAAGGCAACCCAGGAGGCATGAAATTTCAGACACCAAACTGTATTCAGCTGGATACCTGATATGGCTGAAGTGACCATGCTACCATGTGTTCTGGCTCTCTGAGCAGCTTATTTCATCAATTCATTACTTGTGGGCTTTGAATTGTGCCTGGCACCAAATCAATGCCCAATAAATGTATGATAATAAATTTTGATCAGAAGCATGCAGTCATCAAGCAACAACCCTTTGCTTGACGTTGAACAATTCAGTTATCATTTTTACCAACCAGATGTACCCAGAACAACCAAAAGTACTTCACTTTGAGAGGTTTTGATAATAAACTAGAACTTTAAAGAATGCTCTTTATTGGACCAACTTTTGACAAGGGGGGAAAAAAGCTTATTTAATGAACTCAGAAAAAATAAAGATGAAGACAAGAGAAACATAAAATGAACCTATGGCCTTTCACATGATACATGTTGTTATTTTACCTGCCTTCTATTACTTTTATGTGTTATTCAGCTTTCTTCCACATTTGCATATTTTTTCATCTATACATAGGGAATTGAGGACTTTTAAAAGTTTTTTCCTGTCTCTGATGGATTCGACAATATTTGCAATTCTAGGAGACATCTGATTATTCTTTCAAAATAAATTTATCAGAAGGAGTTTTGTTCTCAAAAATCATTGTGATTACAGAATTATCTTTTGCTCTTCTACTATCAGATCTCCTATTGTTCTCTGGTAAATTTCTTGGGAAGAAACTTGACATTCTGATTTAATCTTCTTTGTCCTGTGTTTTCCCAACCATTGTCATTATGGGAGGGCGTGAGGGGAGAGAGGGTTGGAAAGAGGGAGCCCTAATGTTAAAGCTAAAGTTAATTTCATATTTCCAAGAAGAAACTTTAACTTCTCCCTAATATTAAGAACACTGAGAATAAATACTCACTTTTTTTTTTATCATTGTGTTTGAATTCTAGCTATTCCAAACTCTACTTTTCAAGTTCAGAGAAAAAAATTTTTTAATCTCATTTGGGATATCAACTATTATAATTATTGTTATTTTCAAGATCTGTTTAGCCATTAAGCTGCATTACAGTAAATGCAAATATATGAAGAAGAAATGTAAGTTTTTATCATTAAGACTAAAACAACTTAATAAGAAACTCCTGAAGTAAATGAGTTAGGCTTTTTCCACCCTAAAGGATGAGCAGCTAGCTTTCCTACCCACTAATGAGCTATTTTTGACCTGACTAAAACATTTCAGTATCCCTCTCATGCCTACTCATTCACAAAGACTTCCCCCACCCCCATACCATTCCCATCCAATGGGCTGTGTGCCTGATCTGCATGCAATATTGTCCACCAGCATGAACGATTTACAATGGGCACTTTATTTCTATAATTTAAAAGAAAGAGAGAGGGGGAGAGAAACAACTCCTGATGCAAAATATCATTTTTTTCTTTCTAATGGATGAGTAATAACCAGGAGATTTCTGAAAAGCTGTCCGGGGTGCCTGTCAGTGCTGGCAAAATTTCTGACCCAGAGAAATATATTCACAAACAGCCCCTGTGATTATGAGTTACAGGCCCCTTTGGAGAAAGCTGCTCAGAGAAGCAGCAGAGAAATTATAAAACTAGTCTAAATACTTGGCACATAGAATTCACTGTCCATCCATCCTGCTCTAAATAAAATATATAAAATATATGTTTGAATAAAGCTCAAAACAACATATATGAAATATATGGTTACAAGAACTCCACAATGAAATGCCAATTCAAAAGATGCCAAAGGGCTGGAAATCAGCAAATGGATGTAAATTAGATCAGGCTTTGGCACCTTGCAAATCCATATTCCCATCAGCCCCAATCCTTGTGCTCCAATTTAACTTGATTCTGAAGATCCTCTTTGTGGTCTGATTTGGAACCTATTTCCTCTCTTTTGAGATGAGAACAATAAGGGAGGGGAGAAGGAATATGTGAAGAAAGGTAACAACAATTCACTTGAATTAGGGATCATTTTGCTTCATGTTCCCTTTCAGTCCTTCCTGCTCTTGCATAGATCTTGGCAAGGGTTGCTGTTTCAGTGCCAACTTAGTAAAGGCAGTGGGCATGATGCTGGAGTAGAGAGGAACAGCATAATGTCTCCAAATGGGAACTGTTTGTCAAACACCAGAAGCCAATGGAGGAAACTGGGAAAATAGGGATCTCTGCAACTATTTTCTTTTTCCTACAAGGGGTTAAAACAACTGCGATAACTCAAATCAGAGCTTTGCTCTACATGGGATTTCTCTTAACAAGGACTCTCTAGGAGTAGATTCCTCTGGCAGGTTCCCTTGGGAAAACTCTGCAAGTTGGGCATAACTTTCCTCTAGGCGACTCTCAGAGTGTTGTTCACTTTGCAGAATATGAAAAATGTACCTCCAATAAGCAAGAAGCTATGCGTGCTTAAGGTATATGAAAAGTACATGAGATTCTTCACATGGATTTCAAATGAAAATGATGAATGCAGTATTCATACAATTTCCATACAGATAGTGTAAGTTTCTTGGATAAAAATTAAAGTGGCAATTTGGCATCCTGTAGAATAAACATCTGGTTGGTTGACTGCAATTTCATTTATGAATCAGCAGTTTTGGCACTGTACAGACACAATCAGAGAAAAATTTTATGACGTTATCTGAGCTTATTTGTGCTTCCTTTTAAAACACAGGCAAATGTCCAAGTGTGATTCTGAGGTGATAGTGACATAGTAATAACTGTCTAGTGAAAAAACCATGTAAATACTAATTTTGGTCATATCTACAGTCTACAGAGTATTTCTATATGTATTGCATTGTTTGGTTCTATTAATAACCATATAAGGTAGACAGGGAGATAGTTTTAATTTCACAATTGAGAAAACTGAGGGCACTGGAGCTTTTTAAAACTAGAGCTTTAATCGGGTCATCTGGTTCCAATTGTTCTAATCTCAACTCATTGTGGATAAGAGGGTATGCTAAATTGAAGAAAGAATGCTTTCATGCCTGGTCAGAGTTGTACTTTTGGTTCAGAAGTGGGAAGCAAAAGGGATGAAATACAACCTCATAATTCAGAACCTGCAGTACAATATCACAGTGTGGGTTCTGGGTATGGAGGGGTATCACATGTATTTATGTAAGTGTGCACATTTGCATTTTGTGCATGTCCATGCCCTGCAAATATTGATTAGTACTTGCATGTGACTTACAACTCATTGTTAGCACTAGTCTAAACTGTAGTAGTAGCGAACTCCAGTACTGTCATTTTCAATATTCCCTTGATAGGAGACAACTCACCAGAGGTGGTAAATGTCTACAACCTCTGAAGATAGAATCTGGATTCTCAATTTTCATATTTGAAAAAGAAGGTGAACACTCTTTATTTCAATGTGTGTGAATGTACCATTTTCGTTATGTTCTAAAATATTCAACCTTTTTTTTTTTAAGGCACAATGTTCTGTGACATTGTGAACATACTGTGAAACTCAGACTGCCCTGAGTGGAAATTTAGTTTGCTACTGGCTAATAACTTTTTCCTAGAGGGTCAATTAGAAAATTCAGGAAGGGGACTCCATGTATGTATTCCTAGAAGCATGTAAAAAGCAGCAGTACCTGTACATAACAAAAATAAGGAGATAATGGTAAATGATATAAATGCCACAAAATATGGTTAGCTTCATGGGCTTGGTTCTTAATTTTTTTTTTGCCATTTGTTATGCTTTAAGAATAAAACAAAGAACAAGGTAACATCCAGAGATTCGTACAAGAAAGGTGGCTCTTCCACAAATATTCTGCCTTTTTATCACACTGTCTGGAAAACTAATTGAGGTTTGGGGAACTAGCAGTGCTTTTGCATTTTTCTTCATTAGGAAAAATATTTGTGAAACAAGCTTCAAATTTTTGCCATTCATGATTCCTGGCCACAAGGTGATATTCTTCAGTGACACAATCTTCAATGTATATGAGCCAGAGGATCATTTCTTATCCTGAGCACACGACATAGCTAAGATGCAGCTGAAACCACCCCGCCCACACTCTCCACTTCAACAACAGCAGCTCATTATCAGAAGCACGTTGAAAAGGGCGGTGCAAGCACAAAAATCAATCTGATTGTATAGCTCTGCAAAATCATTCCAAGGGAGAAAAAAAATGCCAGAGAGTAAGAGAAAAGGGGCTGGGAGGGTGGAAAAAAGTAGGAATGAGGACATAAACTCTCCAAGGTCCATAAGGACTGAAGTTTAATGGCTGAGTGCTTGTTTTGAACTGTGACCTGAGGTTTGGCTTGGCACTAACAGTGGCATGCCTCATCAGCCACTGTCATAGCCACCCCAGGGTATACCTCCAGCAGGGAGTCAGCTCCGTATCCTGAATTCTCAACTACCAGCTACCCACCGCCTCCTCCGCACGCACTGCTGAGACCCTGCCGAGAAATCAGCATGCAACCCAAGGAAGCATCCTTTCCTCTGGAATAAAAATTAATATTACTTGTCATATTTCATGTCTGAGCTCTTTTCATGCTTTATCCTCTGGTAATGAGGGCTAAATTACCAATATTAGTAGATTTTCATGGCTAGCACAGAAAGAGCTGTTACCAGAATAAATGTTTGCCTTGCTTCTGTTGGACACAGGCTTTGCTAATGCAGCTTTGCTAATTATTTCTAAATAGGCAATAATCTGCATCCCCTAGTGCTGGATAGTGGATTGGCCACGTACCTGCTATTTCCCTTATTTACATGTTTTACAACTTTATCAACTACACTAATTACACTCTGAGCACTGTTTAAAATTTTCTGTTAATAGAGATACAATGATGCACCAGAGGATGTGTATTTATGCCATAATTGCGCCTCTGTTCCTACGATGCAGTCTCCAATTAGCTGTCTACGGTGGCACAAGCAGCTGCCTGATATTCTAAAGCAGTGAAACATCTGCACGGCGGATGATACGCTCACATGGATTTTTTTTTTTAAGCCTAGAAATTTACACCCAAGGGAGTGCAGACAAATAGGAGCCTGTCATGTGTAGGGATGATTAGAAATCCTCACCATGGCAACATTGGAGCAGCCATGTCACAGAGTGAGGGGACACATGTCTAGATGAAGGCGCTAAAAACATTTGCCATTTTTTTTTAGCTTCAGTCTTCCAAACTTCCCTCCCTCCCCCTTTCTCTTTTTCATAGTCTTCTCTTTGCATCTAAAGCCAACCAAAACAGCAGGTGAAAAGGCCAAAGTCTGCAGCCATACAAGGCATATGACATAAGGGATCTAGTGTTAGGAAAAACAGTGAGCAATCAGAAATGTTAGGCTCAGGAAATGTGCTGGGCCAGGAATGGGTGGGAGTGTGTTTTGTTTGAAAAACTATCGTAATAATTATTATTTCTTTAAGTGCTGGGTTGTGTTAAGAGCAAGAGGCAAGATAGAAAATAAATATTAGACAGAATATAACACTTGAGGTACCTTAGTCAAAAGATGACATCTAATTTAAATTTTCCTTTTAACCTTCATTAACAGTTACAATTTCTGCATGAACAGTTGGCTAGCACACATTAGTGAGAGTAGGGAAGGCACACAAATGTCTTCTAGTCTGATATTGAATATATTTCTTAATGGTTGCTTCTTTGATAAGCCTGCCCATACACTACATGGATACATTTAATTACACATTTAAGAAGGCATTAAATCCTATAGGAAATTATGATGGAAGCAAAAATATATCATTGTGCTTTCTAGAATTATGCCAATTTGTATATTATGTTAATTATAATATTGTTAAGAATAATATTGTACTTTGCCTATGATTTAACCACATAGGCTTCAAAGATGCCATTTATGATATTATATATTTTGGTCTACATATTACCTTAATTACTGTTTGAAAATATGAAAGTTTAAGTTATTAATTTAAAAATTGGTCTTCCAAATAATTATTATATCATATGATTATGGCAACACTTCACAATTAATAACGAAGACATGTTTAAAAGTATTTAATTTAATTTAATTTAAGCGGAGAGCTGAGAGGTGAAAGGGGATACTAGTAGTGAAATAATTAGGGGGAAAATCCTTTAATACAAAGAGTAATTATAGGTAGGAGCAAAAATGTAACATATGTGCTAAATTATAAGAGTAGTACAAGCAATGTGAATTGCATTAAGGATCAAAACATATCAGTTAAAATTAGCTCCTGTTCTGTGACAATGATCCCCTTGGTAAGGCACTAGGTTGTTCATACTTGTGTTTCTTAACATCACTTTGGGCTGTTACCTCAGAAATACTCAGATGTCAGGGTAAGGTACAGATTATTCTATCATAACTGGAGTTCTTTTGGGAATAAGTCTCAAAAATGTATATTTTAAAAATCCTTTAATTCATTTTGTTGAGAACAAATACAATATTAGGACATTCTATCGATAAACAAATGTTTATTTTTAGAAGTATTATACGTGTATGTATATGCATAAGTATGCATATATACATACATTCATAAAGACTGGCAATGCTTTCAAAATAACTGCATACTACTATATGCCTACAGTATAAAATCTCAAATGGGATTGTGATTAGAAGCAGGGCTTTATAGTTCTTCAATATGTTTAAAATAACTTCATGAAATTTAATAAAAATTTAAAGAAAAGATCATCTTGAGTTAACAGACTAGATTAGCATGATCTTGGGTTAATGGCAGATAAGTCTCCTAAGACCACTTCTAATTTTCTAACACCCTGGTACCATTGGGTTTGTGATGATCAACATTTCAGTCAGCCCCCTCAGGCTCCTGGCTTTTGTCAGACCATGGCACTAAAATACCTTACAGTGTTTACCAATGAAATCATAAAATGTTAGATTAACAGTGAAAATGTCTTCCTTCTACTTACCACTTTAGTAACATGAAAATTAGTTATTCAATTCCAAAGGAGAAACAGAGTTGCCTCTTCCCCATCATATCCTATAAGTAAATTCTGAGTGAAGTTGGAGAGTGTCTACATAAATGATTCTTATCATGACTCTAGTCTGTGGGTCTCACCGTCCCTCAGCATACCATATTTTGTACAAGCCTATATTAGAGAGGTATGATACTGAAGATCCACCATCCACCACATCTGTCAGTGTAAGGACAGAGTTTATCTGATAAGTCATTTTTGGAAACTGCAGATGCTCCCACTGTGAAGTATTAAATGTGGCCCCGCTTAGATACATAGAATGGGGTTCCGGTCGACTGAACGCGGGCTGATAAGCTCTGAACAGAGCAGAATGCTGTTTGCCCACATACTAATGTTAAACAAAAGAACCGCAGACTGCAGAGAAAGGATGCGGGTCAGACCAGTAAATTGCTTAAACCCTTAGGCAGCCTTCTGAAAAGAAAAGGCATGAAAGAAGCTGATATGAGCTTTTATGCAGAATTGTTCTGTTTATTATGCCTGTTAAGGAAATGATGGCAAGTGTCTTGTTAAACTATATATTCCCAATAAGACAAGACGGCTGACTCTCTAAACAAGAT
This sequence comes from Cebus imitator, assembly GCF_001604975.1. NCBI lineage: Eukaryota > Metazoa > Chordata > Mammalia > Primates > Cebidae > Cebus > Cebus imitator. The sequence continues at coordinate 1,867,694 of NW_016107697.1, forward strand.
GCAATATGCCACTGGTCATCACTTGATAAACCGTACATATCTTCTATATTATTTCTACATTTAGAATACAATGCAAAAGACAATAATTTAAGCTGTACTCATGAAAACTATAAAGGCTGTTAAATGTCTTAGTATTACACTACCTGATTTGTCACTGGGCATTCCAAGCTAATAACAACCTGTCATGGAAGAAATCTATTTTGTATAAAAATTTCACTATCTTCCATTAAAACTTTGTTAGTTTTCAAACATGATGACTGTATTTCAAATGAATTGCTGAGACAGCTTAATAATAAAATCAGAATAAAGTATATCATTGTGACAACATGTAAACTTACCCTGAATAGAGCAGGGATATAATTTTATTAGTAAAATTCTCCAGTGGATAACACGACAGTCAATATTGAATCACCCCTGCGTTAGGGGTTGGAGCTGGGGGAAGGGAGGAAAATATTCTTGAGTTTGCTAGACTTTCAATACTTTCCCTCAGGTCTGACCCCCTCAAGAAACAGCGTCTTTTCTGAAAGCAGATTTTTCTTCTACTCAGCCCAGTCTCCTCTCCCTCCCCTCCTGCAGAGACACTCCCATTCTGATTCATGTATTGGGACAAAGGAAATGAGGAAAAATCCCAAGGCTTAAAGAAAACCTGATGAGAGAACCCTAACAGATAAGCAATGCATTTCGTCCAAATCACAAAGCAAGAAAAGATTTGGCAATCAAAGGGCCACAAACATACAGAAGAAGAAAATAAAACTATATGATGTAAAGAAAGAATAAAGAAAAACACACACTGGTAGCTGTACCAACAATAAAAAATTAAAAATTACCCTGTGCTTAAAACTAGTATAACATGGCATTGAGTACTACTTTGACATTTCCCTGTGGCTTTACTCAACAGGCAATAAATGAAAACAATCTTGAAACTATTCTGCTAAAGGTTCAGTGTAGGAGGCATGTCCATATTTTGTCATCAGATAATCTTACAATCAGGGTCAGCCTTAAAGCGTTCACACCAATAGATGCAACAGGTTTTTAATAGGAAATACTCAACTCTGGTCCTAAATGTTTAAAAAACAAACAAACGACAACAAAATGAAAAATTAAAGATATGCACACACTAATATGAGTCTTCCATATTACTAATATAATCAAATTTTAGAGAAAACAAAGTTTGATAGTTCTGCTCTTAAGGAACATAAGAAAGTGAGTACTAAATCAGTAACAAAGAAAGCCCCAACCAGCCAAGGGGAGCAGAAAGGAATTGATACGCCAATCCAGACACATGGGACTGCTGATTGTGTGTACTCAGTGTGAATGAGTAGGAGCTTAGCTAAGAATAGACATCAAAGGGAAGGGGTGATGCACAGTAGTAAAAAAATTCCAGATTTAAAATAAAACAAAACAAAAACAAAAGCAAGGTTCTGACACGGTGACATTGCAACTCTAGTGAATGGTCCGAGGAGGGAGCTGTTGACACAAGTTCCTGGGTGGAGATAAAATGACACCATTACATCCACAGAAAAAGAAGAAAAGGGAAGAGAACTTAACTAAACAACATATTTGAAATGATTTGCAGAAATAATGTTCATTTAAGCTACAAATCTGCACTCTCAGGGTATCAGCTAACGTAGATCCCTTCTACATGCTTGTCTGGGTGTGGTCCAGAGCCAATGTCTCCAGAGCAGAGGCGGACACATTCTTCAGATTACACAAATAAACTCACCCCAACAAAGAGGAAAGTGCTGAGAAAGGCTAATAGACAGTGAGTTAACCCTTGCAATGCTGCCATATTGTTATGGTAAATATTTAGGATGGCCAACTCATTAGATAAATAGGTTGGAAGGATGCTGTCATCCTCAGGGCTACTCTGAGACCCATATGAAAGGACAGGGCATGCAGGAGATGTATCTTTTCACATAGTGCCTGATTCCAGAATGCATAATGGGCACATCACTTCAAGTACCTTCCATTTCACACATTTTCCTGTATAGAAGTTTTGCAGAGTAAGCCGTTTTCTTCTTTTTCCTTGGTAATACACATTGACAGCCTTCAGATGATGAACGTAGATAGTTATATTTGCAGGCTGCAAATTCTAACTGCTCAAGATTTATTCTCAAAGACCCTCACCTACCTAATCTGAAAGGTCCTTGCAGGGCACAGGGCTCACTGCTGTGCCTAAAAGTTCAGCAGTGGCAGAGAGCAGGGCTCAGGTGGAGCAGGATCTTTAGAGCATTCTGTCCTTAGCAGCTTTCTGCCTTCTGCTTTGGCACTCCCTTGGGGAAAACCTACAGGAAGCACACACACACACATACTCCCAGAGTCTGAGAGAAGCACTGATAACATTGGTTCACAACAAGGGAATATGTCTTTTTAAAAAAATTAGACTTCCCCCTCTGCACTTTGTTTTCTTTATACCCCTGGGTAAAGCGGGTGACTAGTCAGCTCAAGGAGGAATATTATGGAGCTTGGTAAACTTGACTTTGGATTAATTAGTCTTTTGAAAAATAAAACTTTTTTTTTTTAACGACACATATAGATTTCCTTTGAGAAAACCTACAACAGAGGCCATTATGTGAAATCAAGGAATCGTTCTGAAAGCACAAATACTGAAATGAGAAAGGGATTCCTTTGCTTTTTAAATTCTATGAAACTTGTACTCGTATCCACCTAATATCAGAAAGCATTTCACTTATAGGCCCTAAAAATATGTATACTTTTTGGAAGTATAAAAGATACTTCTGAATTAACATTCACTAAAAGAATATTAAAAATAGCAATACTAAAACTATATTTTGACTCCATATATGCTTGAAATAGTATTAATTTATTTTCCATGAAATTTTGGTAAAAATTTATGAAATAGTGAGGAATCTACTTGAATCATTAAAGATTACCTTAACTTAAAATGCTCCATTGCCTATAGTATCCTATCAAACCTCATAAAAAACTTATGATGTGGAACATAATTTATTATCTATGTCAAGGTTTTTAAATAGAGAAACTATGGTAAGAGAAGTCAATGACAATTAATGCTTTAATTAATTAATTGATGAAATGATTTTTTTGTTTGGTTCATGTTTTATCAGTAGCTTTTTCTTTTGCAGGGCAACTTCAGGCCTTGGGGTAAGTTCCAAAGTTTACTTTTGATGTAATTCCTAAAATTGGTTCTCAATGCATTTCCTAAAGTTGATTCTCAAAAACATGATGCTTAAATGTTATTCATCATACAACACTGAAGATTTACATGTTGATCCATTAAATGGTTTTCACTCTCTAATAAAGAATACTCCAAGGCTGGCTATCTTATGTCTGAATTCCCAGTGTGTTTATCAAGTGTGCTAATTGATCACTCTGCAGGAACATGACTTATTGTTCTGTGAATTATTTAAATCCATCCATGTTTAAAAAAGAATGAGGAACATAAAATGGAACAATAAAACGTAAATGAAAAACATTAAAAACATAGGAGTTACTATTAAACAGTTTGGTCATTTTCTGTCCATAGGAACCTATTTTGGCATCAAACATATTTCTAGAATGAGATCAAAATAAACAGCATATCTTAGGTTTTAAAGTTTATGTCAAGGTTGTGCTTACATAAGTCAGTACATCCTGGAAGCTCTTGCATCCAGCCATCTTTGCATATTGAGTCTATCCCCAACTTCTTCTTTGTGTGTCATCTTAACATACTCCACCTCTCCAGATCTGTTTCCTTGTCTATAAAATGTTACTACCTAACTCAGAAGGTTGATGTGAGAATGAACTTATTAGTTAATGTGATTACTAGATCATTCTTAATTTTATCAATTCAGGTGATTAAAAATTTTGTAATGAATTAACTTGATATTTTGATTTTATTTAGAACAAACTATTGGAGATAAAAATAAATGATTAAATTAAAAAAGTCACCACGCAAGTGGACCTTATATTTTTTTAATGAAAAGTTTAAAAGTCTTTTACTGGAAAATACACAGAAGAGTTATCTGAATATTTAGGTTTGAGTCTTAGATTCTTTTCAGAATGAAATCCTGTTCCTCAGTGTCTCCCTCTGCAGAACAAATGGCAACATACTGCCAAGTAATATCCCACTCTGACATACTATGAATATGGGACAACCTAATTTAGAAATCCATTACTTTGGTTTATAGATTTATCATCCAAATGCAAACCTTTGTGAATAAAAGGGGTCCCTGTTGACCACTCTCTCACAATAGGAATAAATCTAGGTTCTTTCTAGCAAACAGATTTTTGGTCTATCTACTTATAGTATTATTCTATTGGTGAGCACTTAGTTTTAATTATTATATAAAAATCAATAACTTCTGAAATATTTTCCCCTTAATCACCTTCTTCCTACCTGAATGATGTAGTAATACTCTCTTTAAAAAGAAGAGCCAAAGTCAATTTTAAGGAACTATCTAGCATGTTAAATAATTGCTACTGTAGGGTATGAGAGAAATCTTTGTTAAGTAAAAACTATTTTCTGCAAAAGTAGTTTTTAAAGCAAGTATCTGTAAGGGTTTCTTGAATTAATTTGGTAATATTAATAGTTATTCATAGTAAAGGAGTTTGCTGAATTAAACTAAATAGGAAAACACCCAGCCATTTTTAGACAATTTCACAAAGATATAGAAGTCTGACATTAATACTTATTGATTTTGCCTTAATTTTGTAAGGCAAGCCATTATAGACTATTGATGAGGCTTTTGTTTTTAATCTCTTTGGTGATATCTCCATCACCTTTAACTTACACACAGATCCTGAACCAAGGTGCTATGAAATTCTGTTGCTTTATCAATGATGCAACAACACACCTTTCTGTTCAGTTGAGGGGAACAGGATCAACTCATGAGAGCTGCAGAAGCTCTCCTAGTTGGGTACAGGATCATCTTGCCATCAAATGTGACCTGACACAATCAACAACAGTTGATATATGTGCTGTAGTTACTAAGGCTAAATTCCTGATCAATATGTCAGATTTCAAAAGCGATTGCAACAAAGTAGACTCTGGATTATGAGGGAGCTGAATGCACAAAGGCAATGGAAGGACAAATCAGGCAGGACTGCCTGCATTTTGCATGTCAAAGGATGGAGCACATGATGCTGGATCTACAAATGCCTCAGTACTTAGGAAGGCAGTAGTCTGTGGATCATCAGGAGGGCTAAAAATGTTAAACATTACAAGTTAATTATTAGTAAGAAGAAGAAAGAGAAGAGGAGCATGAGCACACACAGTTCTGTAAAACCCAGTAATTCTGCCCAGGCCTGTGACTTGCTCAGACCTCACCTAAGCATCCATTAACATGATAATGCCCATTAATCCCGCCAAACACAACTCATCTGTCATCCTCAGTGGCAACCCATCTGTGTGCATGTTGAGGGGGAAAATTCACAGTTTTAGCTGTCCAGGGATTAGCTTCAGAGGAAAGGCTGATTTTCCCTAATTCTTTGCTAGGAAAGCACTCATTTGTTTGCATTTATTGAAGCATCTATTTACTTTTCAGCTTTCATCATCTCACCAACATCTTAAGCAAAAACTAAGCAGAGAATGGATAAAATGGCAATAAAAACATCTCAGAACAATCAAGCTGAAGCCTAATTTAGTTCTCTCTCAAAGTTTATAAAATTATTTATTTTTATTTCTTGTCTGATCTCAGAAATGCTCTCTGTCACAGCAAAGGAAAATATGTGCATATTTTTCTATCTTTAAAGTGTTGTCCATTATGAGGCTATGCTCTTCTCTGTTTGCTTTTCTCTAATTGATATAAAATGGGTAAATGCTATGTATGTTTTTATTATCATATATATTCTCTGTTGTGTGAACAAGAAAGAGATTACTTCAGAGAAAGTAAAAATAAAAGGAGCTTAGTTTTTTTTCTCATGATTAAAAATAAACAGTGATATCTCACCTTGCCATGAACCTTATTCAATGGTTAAATGGTCTGTTCTTTGAGAAATATCTATTTTGAATAAAATTATGTATGTATAATAAATACAAATTACCTTCTAATGCAAACTTACAAGAATATTAAAAAGCCCTCTCAATAGAAATATCATGAAAATGTTTTGAGGGTAAATCAACTATTCCAGTCAGTCAATTTGGAGAGAAAAATCAGTTACAAAACATCATGACCGGTTGGTTCACCTAATTGTTTTACTTTTCAACCAGGTATATTAGAATAATGCAGCAATGACCTGCTGTGATAAGCAAAACATTCAAATGAGCATTAAAAATAGACAAAATCAAGCAACCAACCTGGCTGATTTTTCACAAAAATGATCTGTCATTGAACTAAACTGATTAGTAAGTTTATTTTAAAAATGTATATTTTCTGTTTGAGCATGGCCAGGCATTTGTTGTTAATATCTATAAAGGTGGTATCATTTATTTTTATTATCCTCATCGAGAGTGTCCCAAAGTGGGATGTTAAAAGATTTTACCTGAAAAGTATTCCATCATAAAATAAGTTTGGTAAAAATTTGGGCTGAAAAAGTTAACCAGGTTAATTCTGTATAGGACTTCTTAATTAATTAATTTTGTGGATCTATAAGTAAGAAACACATAAAGAAGTTACTTTATGTGTTAAACTGTTTCCTCATCTGCAAAATGGGGAAAAAAAAAAAACAGAACTTCAAGCCAATTAGTGCAGGCAAAGCAATTAAGAGCACCAAGCACACAACAAGCACTTAATCAGAATTAATTAATATTATTAGCATATACATATTTTTAAACATATTTGGCAAATTTTTTTTCCTGAGTAACAGTATTTGAAATTAAATTTGCAGAATTCACTATGGAAAACATTACCCTAGAGTAACATTGGGAGATTTCTATTATTGAAAATATTTGATGGAAATATCTCCGCTAATAATCCCTCAATGTGAAAAAAGTTAAACAGCATGAATCCAAAAAAAAAATCTACCTATTAAAGAAGGACAATTAAAATTAAGCACATATATTCAAAGAAAAAGGATCAAACTATAATCCTTGTTACTTGAACAACTTCTTTTTGGGTATCTTGTACTGAACAACCATTACTACCTGTCCATCACACCTAGAAAATGAAACAGGTATTAGAAAGCTGACACAATAAAACAAACACTACTATTTAGCTTTTGTTTTCTTTTTCTTCCATTCAAGATGCCACTAATGGAAATGACAGAAAATCTGTGTATGGCAGCATTTCTGAAAAAGAACATTTATGTAAATAGAGCATGAAGGAGGCAAGAAAGAATCTAGCAAGCTCCATTTGGGTCTTTAGACCTAATAGCCCAGATTTGGCCCTCAGATGTGCATGCATGCATGAGGTGATACTGAATTTGACCGAAGCTGTGCAAACAATCCAAAAGCAAAATGAGTCCAATGCTTGGTGCCTAAAGAGTTGGAACTGCAATTTCCAGATGAGATAGTCATAGAAAAGCTGCCCAGGCAAAAAGGAAATGTCCTGTTTCATCCTCACCAAGAACAGAATGACATTTTATGATAAAGTAATGTTTAGAGATTTTAAGTTTGTTTTCTCCTAAAGGACTAATAAACAGAAGTATTTTCAAATATATTTATATCCATTAAAAGTAAATTTTATGAGATAAAACACATTTCCTTTCAATCATTTAGAAATATGTGGGTATTTATGAACTATCAAAGTCAGTGAAAGATTTAAAACTCATATGTGTATGTAGAACTTCAGCTCACCAAAGTGAACCTTACGCATTCGCTTGAATATGCAATGATGCAATCACTAAAATAAATGTACTTGCTGCACTCAATTAAACATTGTATTGTACATGTGTGTTTATTCAATTGTGTGACGATAGAGTGATTGAAACACACACATTTGGTGCATTTGTCTCAATCTATAGTGCATTTATTTAAATGTACAATCAATCACAGGCCCTCTGCTTTTAGTTTTTTCTTTGTATTTTTACAGCATACAAAATATAGACCATTGTGTGTATTCTGTGGCATGGTAAAGAACTCAAACACACACTAAATAAAGGAATATAAAGTTCAAATTTAAGTGAAAGAAATTATGCAACAAATAGGTGTAAATGGGTAATTGCTATTAATTGTTATAAAGTCAGAGTTTTATGTGCTGAGCTGTTCCTGTTGATAGATGGCTGCATGTATAGTTATATTAATACTATTTAATAGTAATTAACAAAAACAATGTAAAAGATATTCAAACCTACTTAACATATTTTCTTCATAATTATATATAACTTTGCTATCTTATTCTATATTATTATTTAAACATGTTTATTATCATATTCATCAAATTGTTCTATTTTCTGGATTTGTTGTGATTCATCCTTCTGCTTGTTATATCTGTTCTTATTCAGGGTATAGTATATCACATTTTGTAATTTTAAAAAGTAAACTCATCTTCAGGAGGGCACTATCTGTGCCTATTCTATGTGGCCTGAGTTGAGGAAATGTTTCTGCAGAGCAACCTTTCCTGTGGTGTTCTGGCCTAGGACCAATTTATTTTAACATTGAATTTTAAACTCATCTTACTAAAAGTTTCATATTCTAAAGGGCTCTTTTTTTCTTCCATCCAGTGTCAAGACAAGGAGAGAAGAACTCCCTTGCCCACCTCTGGCTTTTTGTCCATGCTGTTCTCTTAACCTACAAAGTGCTTTTCTTCTGTGCTTGACATGATCAAGTCTTCTCATCTTTAGATCTTAACTTACAATTCACCTCTTTAAAGAAGCTGTCCCTAAAGACACCAGTCTTTTTTATTTACATATTCATTCAATTAACATTTATTTATTGCCCACAATATTGCAAGCACTGGGAATACAGTAATGAATGGAACAGATGCAACCACTATACCTACAGAGTTGATAATCTAGCAATATGATCCTTCCATGTTTGATCTCATTATTCCATTTCTTGTTTAGTGCACGCTATAATTTCCAATTTTTCTATTTGCTTACATTTTTGTTTATCTTACTTGGCTACACACATTTCCTAAGAACCAGTACTATACCTCTCTTGCTCACCTATGTTTTCCTTGATAACCAGAATAATTCCTGGAATATGGTATGTGGTCAGAAAGTATCAGTTGAATTAATTAGTTAAGAGAAAGACAAATAGATTTAGTCTTTGCAATAACCAAAGCAACTAATACTGTCACTATTTTGCAGTTAAAGGCAGAGAAGCTGAGTAGCAATAATGGTAGGTCCAAACCATGCTGCTGTTCAGTTACAGGACCAGAGATTGACACTAAGTCAGTGTAACTCAGTACATAACTCTATTCATTGTATTTTGAATGATTTTATTGTACACCTGTGAGCAACAGCAAATTCCTAAGAAGTAGCCTATGAGGAGAGCTAGGTCCAAATTAAGATAAGTAGTGAATCACCCTCATCTCGAGTGGGGATAATCTCTAACTCAAACTACAAACATCAATTAAGATAGTAGATGTAAATTATTAGAACAATGTGAACATTATTTCTATTATAGTAATTATTATTACCAACGAACAAATAATGCATAATTGTCAGAGTATCTTCTATATGAAAATTATTTGAACTATAGTCATTTCGATGAAAATCCAGGGCCCATTTCTTATACTTCTTTTGTCTTTAGAGTGGCAGATAAGTCTGTGCTACACCTCAAAAGGCATTCAATCTATGTGTGTTGGGTGGATGGTTAGACAGAGACATGAAGAAAGAAGTAATGAATTAATTCTTTTTTAAAGAAAAAATATGTTTTAAAATATAACATTATAACAGTAGATTTTTAAAAATATATGCCAGAACTTAAAAAGTATTTTGATTAGCATTAAACAAGCATGGTCTTTTAAAGTGAATTTAAATACAAGAGTATTATGTGTTTATTCAGTGCTGAAAGAATGCTGTAGGGATCAGAGCCACTCAGAATTTTAGTCCAGATTGTCTCCTTAACTTTTTAATGTAAGTCATGTGCTATGTCAATGCCTATAAAATAGCAATACCAGTAACAAAACAAAACAGCAACAACAAAAGGACAATGATGGCACTTGAGTAACGTATTTGATAAGGCCACTGTCATCATTAAGAGGATTTTAAAATTTAAATAATTTTGATACCTTAAAATATTACACTCGTGGAAGATAGCATTTTTTTTTAGCAATAACTGACAACAGGTACCTTAGGTAGAGAGAAAAGGGCCAAACTGTCAGTCATTACTTAATTTACATTTATGTGGAAATTTGAACCCCCCTTTTTTTTTTCTGTGAGACTCACATACAGGTTTTCTTCTTTATCCCTGCTTTGAGGACTCAGTTATCAGTGAACTTTTTCTAATCCTAGGCAGGGGAGTTCAATGATGTTGGAAGCACAAGAAAAGAAAATAAGCCCTTTGAAAAAATATGACCTCAATTAGAACAATCTAGGAGCTCCAAGGTGAGCCTCACACAGCCTTATAGCTATCTGAACTACTTCCTGTCATTCACCAAATCCAAATAAGCCAGAGATTATCCTTCTCACTATCCAGCATGGGTTTACTGTGGCTCCTAGAGGAATACATATACCTCCTTCTCCACCAAGGACAATAACCTAACCTGCCCTATGGGATCCAGGCTGTTGAGCCCAGGATAACCCATATAAGGCTGTGGCCTGCTGCCTTGCAGCTGGGAAGCCCAAGATAGAAGTGGTCACATTTGGCATCCTCACTCCATCAGGACAAGGAACGTATCAGCTGACTCTGAGCTGCTTTATTCATGAAACCTATTTGTCCTCTGGCCACCATCCATTTAACTGGCCCAGATGTTTGCTACTTGAACTACATCATTTTTGCCTAATGCTGCCTATGCCATATGGCACTGATATCACTACTGCCTTGCCTGAAATGCTTCTAGCTTGAGCCCCTCGTTATTGGCACAATTATATCTCCCTAGTGTGCCTGACACAGCCCTGATTTGCACCTATTGTCCCTGTATAATTCCTGCAACTCTGCTTTTCCTCTCAAGAGCCCTGGTTTGGACCATAAACCTTCGATCATGTGATCATATTGCTATACTGCTTTCATATCCATCCAATAGAGAAATACATCCATCCCTATGTAGATAAACCCATCACTGCTTTAGGCTATTCGTGAAAACTATAAGTGATTAAGAAGCAATAATTTGACTCCTAATGCCATAGCATTTATCAATAACTGATAAATAATATGTTCCTTGTTCATTTTCTTCTATCTTCCCTAACTGAAATGTAACTTTCATAAAGATGCGGGATTTTTCTATTTTGTATACTACTGTATCTTCAGCAATTGAAGGTTATTAATAAAACTTTTTGGCCAAATAAATAAATGAAAAAATCCAAGGACTAAAGCAGCATAATTTGAACCTGACTATGGTCCTAGAAGTACACTGAGGTCTTTACACATACTGTATTTTTCAATCCTAACAACTCTATAATGCAAATATTACTTTTAAAGATGAATAAACCAAGTAAGAACAAGGATAAATAATTTGGCTACATCTGACAGCCAGCATTCAGTGGATCCAAGATACACCCATGGAACTTTGTATCGAAGTGTTTAGATAGCCTGTTGATGCTACTACTGAATCATATACCCTTCAGTTTTTTCACTTTCAAATGTCCTGTGTGGACAGAAACACACAATTTTTTGTTCTAGCAGCTTTGAGGAAGATCAGGTTTAGATAGCATTAAATACTTTCAGTTTATAAGATACTGAAATTTTCTTATAAATTTTTTTTTTTTACAAAACAATAAACCAAAAGCTTGTCATGCATCGAAGTTGAGAGAGTAGTTAATGAAAAAGCATATGCCTTATTTAAGTATTTCTCTGAGATGGCTAAAATTGCTAACACTAGAGCAGGCAGTGTTGACTGCACTATCATCATCTTGCTGGTAGACAGTAAAGGGAACTTTTAGTGCATTCAGCAGCAAGGTATAAACAGGCTGTGGCAAAGCAGAAAAAAGCGACCAACTACAGCATAATCTCACTTGGATCTCCTCTCATTTTAAAAGTTATACCATTTTATTATAAACTTCTCCTACCCTGCCAGCACTCTCTAGTCAATTCAGAGTGGTCTCTAAATGACTGATTTTGCATGCCAAAGAACTTAGAATTTCTTTTTTACTGATTTTGTCTTCTGGGATTATTATCATTCACATCAAATTTAAGTTACCTGTCCAAGTCCCTAAAGATTTTCACCATTCCTTTTCTCTCTTATTCTCTCCAGTCATTGTTTCCTCTGACCTCCTCACTTCCCTCTCACAATCTCAACCATCTGGAACAATTTTCTTATATTCTTCTGACAAGTGTCATATCTTACTTAAGACTCTCCTTAAAACTTTTCTAATCTGAGGCAATGATTTTAAGCTTTCTTTGATAGATGTGTGGGCATTCTGGTCATGACATCTACCACCTCACTGATAGCCAGGGGTTAAATGCTGCTAGTCTACCATCTAGTCAATCATCACTCCCCACTTTCCCACTACCCTATGAGTTTCCCCCTCTAAAAAGTACTTGATAAGTCATAGAGAGTTCTTCCAGATAGAGTTAAGGCACTGCTATAGCCCACCACAAGAAGCACGAAATATCGTCTTGGATAATTTGAGGAAACAACTACTCAGCCTTCAAATATCAGCAGCCTGTGGGATGATCTGAATGCATGGCTTACAAATTTGTGTCCTCTGGGTGGCTCCTTAAGTATCAGGAGAAAATATTTTACTGAAATTCTTACATTTACTACCTTTTAAAAGTTACATTGCATGGATCATTTAAAACAGAGAGCCAAGACCTATCAAAATTTCAACAGAGAATCCCATATGCATAACTAGATATGCATTTATAAAATACATTTCATAAAACTCTGATACCAGAAGATGTAAGCTAGAAGGGTTTCATGGCCACATAGTCTTGGAAAGTAATATACACATGCTTCCCCCTTTGGAAACACATAATGAACATTAATGAACACAGAGAATGTCTCTGTGAAGTCTTGTTGAAAACAATCTCTACTACTATTTTACTCAATATTTCCCCAATTTGTTCCATCACTTAATTGACATAGAACACCATGTTAACTAGCAAAACTAGCATTCAACAGAACACAGTTTAAGAAATATTGTCTCAGAAAATAAAAGCTGGGACAGATGTATAAAATAAGTCAAGTTCAGCCTCTTGATATTATTGGTAAGTGACACAGACATAGATGTCACTCAAGTTTGTGAAACAACATCTATTCTAGTTTCTTTATCAGCTTCCTTTAGTCTAAATTTCTCTGTGCCAATCCATCTTCCCCCATTCCCTGATGAAGTAATTTTACATTGCTCAGCACCCATCTTTTTAAGTCAGGTCAAATACCTCAAAATTACCTATTTGTAATAGCCTAAAATTCACACTGCTTAGCATATCCTTTTATAATTTGAATGAATTGAACAAATAATTGCAGAGTCATCTATCACTATGTATTCAAAATATGCCCAATGTGCTGAACAAAGTGTAACTGTTTTCCAAAGACATTTACTGCTTGCCTGCCTCTAGGACTTTGCTCACTTCTTTTTACCAAATCCTGCCCCAGCTTTGAAAGCTTCTCAGTGGTACTTTCTCCATAAGGACTTCTAGGACTCCCCTAGTTGGAATTTTACATTTTTTCATTTTCCTAAAGTGCAACTTACCTATACATTAGCTTACCAGACTATATTGTGTATTTAATGACTTGCCTGATATTCTCGATGAGACAGGAAACTCCCTAAGGATAGGGTCTGTTAGGTTTATCCCAGGATCCTGCTGGACAAAGTAGGTTCACAGTAAATATTGGTACACTTAAATCATATAGTCCACAGTTATACAAACATTTAGCAACAGAGTGAGGACCAGACCTTTCCACCTTCCAAAATTGGTGTTATTGCTTGTGAAACATAGCAAAAGCAATGGAAATATATGGTTTGGTCTAATCCTGTACTTTCAGATTTTCACTGAAATTATAAGATACCACCAATGTTACCATTGCTGTACTCTCACCAATTCAAAGTTTTAAGGAAGAGAAATGATGATATGGGAAATTAGTATATAACTTACAAAGTGTAATTTTCAAGTTGTTCTTATAAAATTAAAAGAATTGTGTTAATTATGGTTTCTAAAAGTAAGCAATATTAAAATGATGAAGAAAGTGTTGTATGAAGCTTGAAGATAAGAATGGCTTTCATCGCTCCTTTGGGGACAACCTACTTCTATGACCTCCATTAACTCTTCAAGCCTCTATTTCTTCATCTGTAAAACGTCAAACATTTGTTGAGTGTTGAGCGCCAACTGTGTGCTTTGTATTGCTAAATTAACTTATACTAAGCATATATAATCTCATATAATTTTTATAATAACCATATGAGGTTGATATTTCCATTGTATATGTAAGGAAACTGGAGCTCAGAAATTATTCAAATCACTTGACTAAAGATACACAGTTAGCCTCTATGTGTCAGAGGAAGAATTCAAACCCAATTTGTCAAAAGTAAAGCAAATTTGGTTTCCATATTTTCTATTCCAGAAGTAGTGGTAAGAATTAAATAAAGTGATAAATATGAAATCCCCTAATATAACACATATAACACTGGATATGCTCTACAAATGTCCTCTTCTTTTTCATTTTCTTCTCTGCTCATGGAATAATGAAATAGTATCAAATAAATAATGAGGGTTGGATGTGTTGGCTCACACCTGTGATCCCAGCACTTTGGGAGGCTGAGGTGGGTGGATCGCTTGAGCCCAGGAGTTTGAGAACAAGACCAGCAACAGGGAAAAAGCCTGTCTCCACAAAAACAAAAAACAACACACACACACACACACACACACACGAGTCAGCTGTGGTGGTACACCCCCGTAGAACCAACCTCTTAAGAGGTTGAGGTGGAAGGATTGATTGAGCTCAAGTTTAAGGCTGCAGTGAGCCATGGTCACACCATGTCACTCCAGCCTGGGTGACAGAGCAAGACTGTCTCCAACAAAATAAAAAGAAAAAAATCTAAAACCCAAAACTAAAACTAAAAAGGAGAATGAGATATGGGTTCCAGAAAGGTTTTTAGTATCAAGTGGTAATAATGAGACCATGACTATGAAAGAGCTTTAAAATTTCAAAAGCCCTTACAAATGTAAATTTTTGTTACTCATTAAATGAACAATCACTACAGTATGTACTTGCTTCTTTGGCATTCTCAGACTTTGGTTCCAAAGAGATAAGTGACATTTTATGTTGAGGGCTCAGCTCTACATACATCTGTTTAAACTCATCTCTAAGAAAAAGAAAACACACTTGAATTTCAAAAACATATGATTTTGACATTTTTCCTTGCCAACACAGGTAAAGTGACTAAAGTGTAAATTGCTTCTAGCCAGGTGGCCTCTGACTGCCTTCCAGGGAGTCAAGTCTAAGTATCCACTGATATTACTGAGTTGAATACCATAAGAAATTATACTGTCTCTCACAGTTTGTCTCTAACTTTCAAAAAATTTCTATAATTTGAACTTGAGCTATCTGGTCCTTGAGTTTAGATATGGACATTCAGAGAAATATACAGAAATTCGAAGGCATTGCTCTGTTTTCTGGTTAGTTTTATCTGAGTCAACAGTATCTTTTCTCTTTTCTCTAACACACCACACACACACACACACACACACACACACACACACACTCATTTATGAGCAAAGAAATTCCAAAAAGTATGCAGATGTAACGTAAAAAGCTCAGCTAATCATCTAAATGTTTAAAAAATATACAGATGTTAGATTTAATGTAGATAAACCATCTGGTAGATCTGTTTTGTTTTTTACTTTTTATCCAGCTGTTGGATGCTGTGGAAGGACAGCATAGGTCTGTACTTAAAGACACACAAAGAAAATTAAGTCAGATATATATTTCTAGTCCTCTAGAAAACACTTCCTATTCAATAGGTTTTAGGCACCATTAATATTCTTGAGAAAGAAAACCAGAAATTCCATAGAGCAATGATTTTTATTTGGAACCGTATTAGAACACCTTTCATCGATTTTTCCCCCATAATACATCCTTTTGAAATAATAGTGAAATTTAAAGTAAGAATATAATTCCTACTAGCAAAATTTCCAGATTTGTATTTAGAGTTAAAAATTTATTAAAAAAATGTTTTCATAAAATTCTTTTATTTTGACAGCAAGTTAACAAATATATACTTCCAGGGGCAAATCATCTTTGATGGGGTGGAAAAGAGTGCTGCATTAAACCAGTACCAACTTAGAGACCAAAAGATGTTCTACCAAATACTTGTGTCCCTCTTCTAGTAACAGCAAACTCACATGTGATGAGCCACCAAAATAAGAAACAGAAGTGGCCCATCTATCTTTCGGATTGAAATTTGTTTTGAGTCCACCTTATAAAACTTAAAAACCTCGAGGCTAATAATTTAGTTTTCAAAAATTCACAACTAAAAAGAAAAAGCTATTTTTCTTTCCAGATAGTGTATATTCTTTTTCCTTCAAAAACCTAACTACATATTAAAAGGAAAAACTAACCAACATAATAAATGTTACATTTCTCCTCAATTTCTATGATTTTTTAACATATTTGGAAGCTATAAAAGGTATACAGATCTCCTATAATGAAGCAGTTGATGGCCAGTGACAATGAATGGATGCAGCAAATATTTTGTTATCAATAACATAGTCACAAAATCACAGTACATACACCAAACTCTTAAAAATTATTAAAGGATGCCATGAGATGAAGCAGGAGATTAAAAAAAACAAAAACTGGTGAACAAAAAAAATCAGATGCTCTGGAAAAAGCAGGAGAAAAAGATGGGCATGAAAATTTATAGACAGTTTGAGGGTAGGTTTTCAAAGTGGCATGTGACAGAGCCAAGCACAAATCCTCTTACTTATTAACGGGATTTGTCCCTGTACCTGTCACACATTGCTTTGAAAATATCTGCCTCTGTGAAAGGTATACTGCTTCTCTCCGTCAGTTTTACTCTTAAGAGACTAATGTATAATCTCTTTAGGTTTCATCTTTTGTATTTCTGTGCATATGACAAATTGTTTTGAACACTCTTCATCCACACACATAAGAAGGCAGGTACTAAGGGCTTATCACCGCATATTTAAAAATCCCTGAGATACTATTTTCCTCACTGGAAATAACTGTTCTATTAAAATAATCTCTGGATTTATCATTAAAAATTTTCAACTAATGCATTCATGTGTCGATGCCATGAGGCAATTGTTCTCAACTTCATCCGATCCAGTGCCTCCTTTTTATAACAAATATTTTGTAATCCATTTACTATAATGAAATGAAATTCATAAATATTATAACCACTCTAAGAACATAATTGAAAAAGTCAATGCAATGCCCCAACTATAAAATAAAAGAAATAAAGAGAAACTACTTTCTAGTATTAACAAAACAGCACTTATTTTGAAATGTAAATATTCTAGCACTGCTACACAATGAAGACACGAAGTCAAGTGCTGATACTGTGTGGAGAATCATGGTAAATTTGCAAATGCATCAGACACTAACGCAAACTAAAGTAAGATTGTTGTATTGATGCAGCAAACACCATAAAGAGAGTTGCCATCAATGAACAACAATTGGTAAACTTTGAAATAACAATTTACACTTAATTTATATGAGAGTTTGATTTCTGAACAGTTCATTATACATTAAACAATGTAAAACATCTTCTAATTACATGTAAATGAAAATAAAATCTAAGTGTGGATAACATTAAATAAGTTTTTCCTTTTTTCTCTCTCTCTTAAATAAGTTTTTCAACCACGTGAATGTCTGATAGGACCCTCGAAAGTTCTGCAAGCATAGGAGAGATTTTCAGTGAGAGTCTCCCCCAAGCTGCAAATGTCTAGCATCCCTTGACTCCACCTAGGAGTCAGTGGTGGCTCTGGCTCTACCCCTTGCAATTTTTTTAAAAAGCCTAATACATCCCCGTAAATTTCCAAGGCTTTCTTTAGGGTGTGATACTCTTCCCACCCCATTAGAATCACTGTGAAAAGATTACAAAGAAGGAGAATTATAACAAATAATGGTACTGTACCTTTTTGTTTTTATATAGTTTTGCTTTTGCTAAAGTGAGGCAAAGTTTCATTTAAAAAAAAAATCCACCATGCAATTGACATTGGATTTACACATTTGTGGCAGCAACACTCAACAGAGTCTTCTCATCATAACTTTTAGTGAAAAATAAATGAACTTAGTACATGTATTAGGGACATTTGAGTGAAACTTACTTAATGGAGTATCACATATGCTATGTTTGACTACTTAACTTTAAAATAGAAAAAATAGACTTTTTCTTAGGAATTACATTTTATACACATAAACCATTTATCCAGACATGCACACAAAATGTAATTTGTAAAGTAGAGGAAAAAAGGAGATGCAAAAAGAATATGGGAGAGAAAGGAAATAATGGTGCAAGCTGTTGTTTCAATGGAAAAATAAGTTTGCACATGACATGATATTGTGCTAGATTTATTATTCTGTTTATCCATTTATCCTTAAAACAAACCAACCATAGACATTTACCTTAGAAATATAAAGTTGCTTATTTCTGTGCAGTACAGTTTTACAGAACCATGGATTGATGGTTTCGTAAGGTATCAGTCACACTTCCATAGCATTTGCTGATATAAATATAAAAGCTTCATTTTAAAGGATAAATAAAGCCAAGCTATTATCTAAACAAGGTAAAATTTAACATCCTTGTGGTTTGTGGAAATTTTTGATGTGCCTGCTGGCTTTTCAATAAAAATCAATTATGCCTTAAATGTGAGCGGTAGTCAACATACTACAGACTATAAATTCAATTTCATACTCAGAAATATGGATTAGCTGAACTTGATGCCCTTCCATTGATTTCAGAAAGCAAAAGCTGATAAGGTAAATAATAGTAAGAGGCTCTCTGACACTCCACATCAAGTTCCGGATTTCCATATTATTTTTGTAAGAACTTTGCAGTCACCACAATATCCTCCTTGTGAAATATGTATGATGAATAGATATATAGATTGCTGATTCATCTCCCCATACAGAATGGATGTTTGGCTTTCATAAGTTAAGACAAGAACTGCACAGAAAAAAGAATATGCTTATTTCTCTCGTCTCAGTGCAAGGTGTATGTCAACCAATTGTGAATAAATCCAATGGGTAATTAGAACACACCAATTAAGCACTGAGATTCCACCCATAAATAAAAATTGTATAAACCAGGAGCAAATTGATATGCTTCAATGTTTTATATGTGTGTGTATGTATGTGTATTTATGTATACATAGTTTTACATATTTGAGGGGAGGAGGAGGGAGACAGAGACAGAAAAATAAGAAAAGCATTTTTTAAAACTGAAAAACATCCAGTCCTTATGTTCATTCAAAAGAGCACCTTAAATTGGCAAGAATCTCATGAAGGGGGGAATCTTGAGAGGGGAGGAGAGGAAATAATTTGGTACTAAGATATCTAAGGAATAATGATCATGAGGAAGAAATTTAGAATAGTTTTTAGCATAATGGGAAATCCAATCACATCTGCAACAATTTTCTTCTTTTTTCCTTTAATGTGCAGAACATTTAGGTTTTATAGAACTGTTCAAGTCCACACTTTGAGCATTTTATGGCTTAGCCATTCTCTTTTGCAGTAAGCCTGGTGTGCTCAGCTTAAATCCTAAAGAGTTCTATAGAATATTTCATACACAGGCCCAGTCTCACCTTTCTTCAGGACAAATTCCTGCTTTCCTAACACAAACAAGATTGCTTTGTCACACATTCAGAATGCCAACAGAACAAAACTGTGACTCTTATTAGGTCAAAGATGTACATTCTTAAAAGTTACCTGCAGCTTTCCTAGAAGCCAGCATTTTTGAGATTGCAAATAATCATTTTGGTAAAATTCATGGCCTAAGGTCTCTGATGTCTCAAAGAAATTAATTACACATGAATTTCTCAAGACAGAGGTAATTCATTTAAATACATTTATAGGTTATTTATTTCACTGAAGTATAATTATTTTTATTAAAGTATGTTAACCATGAAAGCAAGCTGTATAAAATCCTGCAAATACAAATGGGACACATCCTAAAGAAAATATTTCCAATGCTAAGTAATTTCTCATATATTCATCCTTATAGTGTCTGTTAATCACCACAGTCATTTTTGAGAAAAGTGGTAACAGAGTTGTTGTGGGTTCTTTTTACAAATAAGAAATTGTTTATATAAGAAAAACAAAATCACAAAAGGAATGTTACAATCTCATTTGTTGCTTTTTCAGTTATTTACTTGTCTGAGAAAAAAGTCAACAAGCATTTCTTTTCTGCAAATCTTAGATATCTGTGTGCATGTATGTTCATTTATGAATATACTTTCTTTTCATAACTGGGAATATAAGAGCAAACACATTTTCACCAATATCTTTTCAATCTTACTTAAATTTAGCAAACAATATAAGTAGAAATTTAATTTTTCTTACACCAATACATACTCAAACATCTGTAAAACATAAAGTTTCTCATAAATATGTACTATGTGAATTATAAAATTTTAAGTTTCAGTGTTTGAAATGAACACTATCTTTGAAACCCATGTAAAACAAAAATGCCACAACCAACAATTTTCATCATATGTTGTAACAGTGAACGAAGCCTATGAGGAAAAAGGCATCACATTGTTTATGAAAAAACAATTCTTGTAGATACACTTGGAAAACTGCAAACATTCATAAACAGTTACTCTTTGGGGATAGAGAAAAACTGCCATTAAACAGGTGTTAGAATTTAAATGACATCTCATTAGTGACTTCTTTTTGCAGCTCTGAGACAAATAAAACCTTCATTTAAAAGCATTAGTGCTATTCCTAAGGGTTTCTGGTATCATAATGTTTTGTTTTATGAAGATATTTAGTTTCTTCCAGCATTCTTGCTTATTTATACAAAATAAACCAATTGCATTTCTAAGTTTAGCTGAGTGTGAAGTCGGGGGTGAATAAGGCCTTTCCAAGTGCTGTAAATACCCTTGGTCCTCCCTCCATTTCAGTGAGTCTGGTAGGTTGAAGCACAGCCTGATAAACAAAGGTATTTTTGAGCTTCACTCCTGGGCAGAGATTTAGACCTTGTGTCCTTTGCCCTCAATTAAGGAACAGTCATATAAAACTCAGATTTTCTTGACGTCAGAGCCATTAACTATTTTTCCAGTTGCTCTCAATGCAAAATGGGAAGCCATCTCTGTAATTTAAGAATTATACCAGAGCATATGGCTATTAAAAATTACCTGCTAATTTTTTCTTTTTTTTTCTTTCTTTTTTTTTTTTTTTTT
>NW_016107697.1:1889118-1891540 GCF_001604975.1 Cebus imitator
GCAGCTAATTTTTTGTATTTTTAGTAGAGACGGGGTTTCACCATGTTGACCAGGATGGTCTCGATCTCTTGACCTCGTGATCCACCCGCCTCGGCCTCCCACAGTGCTGGGATTACAGGTTTGAGCCACCGTGCCCGGCCCTAATTTTTAATCCCACTGCCACTTTACACTATCCTCACATAGAAAACTTCAGATCCCAAAATGTGAACCCAAAGATTAGCACACAGAATACAAGTTCCAATAGTCAATCCAGGATTATAAAACATCATTCATTTCATCATTTTGAAAAGTGGCACACTCCACAATTTAATTAAGCTGACTGAGATCCTTGGAATTCAATTCATTGTAATTCTATATGGTATTTGGAGAAGTACCTACTAAGACAAACAGTGAAGAAACAATAAATTTCAAGTAGTTGCTTGCCATCAAATATGATAATTATTTTTCCGTATGACTGAGGAACTGCAATAATATGGTCTGGAAATACAAAGATAATTAGGCCAGATCTGGCTCAACAAGAGCTTAAAGTCATATGGAACAAAGTTGGTGGAGAAAGATAGGATAAGACAGTCTACAAAGTTGGTGGAAAAAAGAAGGCATAAATAATTACCATATATCTATAATATAATTAGGACTATTGAACAGTTAGAAAATGCAAGGGGATGATATTCACAGAAGAAAAGATGACTCTGTACTCAGAAAGTCAGAAAAGGGGATGGCATTTGAAATGGATTATATGGGTGAGGATGATTCAATAAAAAGGGAAGGCTTATGAAAATACAGGCTCTCTTCAAGGAATTTGCAGGGGATTAAACTGGTCGTGATACAGAAGACCCTGAGTGCCAGGCAGAGTATCATATCTTGAATTTAGGAGGGATAAGAAGTCTTTGAATCTTTTGAGAAAGAAAGATGAGATGTTAAATGAAAATGAGAAGTTAAAGTTGGGGAAACTCTTCAGAAGTCTGGTTTCAGTGCCTAGACAAGAAGTTTGAAGGCTCCATTAAGAAGATTAATAGTGTGAAAATTAATGGTAAAGAGAAATTATTCAAACTGTAGAGCTAGATTCTACTGAATGTGGCAGATGATTGAAAATAAGGAGTAACACGTGACTCTGAAGACTCAACTCTTGACTGGCTCCAAGCAGAAGGAGGTGCTGGTTTAGAAGGGACGTAGGAGGTGTTTTGGACATAGTGTGTATGAAACAGTAGCAGAGAATCTCAGTGGATAATGTCTGTTAAATTTTCCAACTAAAAGTTATATTTTCTGTGATATTGCTCCTCAAGATATTAGGCTGTAGGATAACTATAGTGTCACAGCTTACACAGAGGGATTGAGAAAGATGTCAGTGACTCCTGACCTAAAGAAAATCTTAGGTCAGGAGTATTAATTGAGTGACAGAGCGAGACTGTGGAATGCAGTCTCACTCTGTCACCAGGCTGGAGTGCAGTGGCACGATCTCGACTCGCTGCAATCTCTGCCTCCCAGGTTCAAACAATTCTCTGTTTCAGTCTCCTGAGTAGCTAGGATTACAGATGCCCACCACCATGCCCAGCTAATTTTTGTTATTTTAGTAGAGATGGGGTTTCACTGTGTTGGCCAGTCTTGTCTTGAACTTCTGACCTCGTGATCCACCCACCTCTGCTTCCCAAAGTGCTGGGATTACAGGCATGAGACACTCTGCCTGGTTGTGATTATTATTAATCTAATATTTAATGATAAAAGTGAGGCTGGAGAGAGAAAATTATCTGTGATAGATTTGCCAGCATTCTTCTGCATTAGAATGAAACCAGAGGAGGCAAGAGATGAAAAACAACAAAAAGTTAGAATCATGGAGACACATACACAAGCCAAGCCTGAAAACCTAAATTCAATTTTACAATGGACAAGGATGTATTCAATTATTGTTTATATATTTGATGAATAAAAATAATATGAAGTGATAAAATTACATATGAGCATTGCTTATTAAAATAATTGCTAAATATATTTCAGTTGAGTTTGACGAGATTATAACACCAGGATGTTAACACATAATTGTTAAAATTATCATGCAATTCTCTTTCAATCACACAGGTTAAGCAAAATACAGGGCCCAGGGGAAAAAAAGGGAAGAACAGGGAGCCAAAGGCAGTTTAAACACATTAAGTGACATTTATTTGAAAAGAATAAGTTGCAGGCTGCAAGTAAAAGAGGGGAAAAACGATGTTTTAGCTAAAATCAGCTTATATTATAAAATACATGACCCTCTGACCTAAACATTGGAACCCTATTCTAGGATAACTCTAGAACAGCAGAATAAAAATATGTGTATGTGAGACATTTAAAAAAGAGTCCCCTTTGATGAACAAATATGCTTTCTTGTTCATTGGCTTTATTCTAATACTATCCAATAAATGAATTGAAAAGTTATGGGAAGAATGAA
>NW_016107697.1:1892435-1924881 GCF_001604975.1 Cebus imitator
AAAAAAAAAAAAAAAAAAAAAAAAAAAAAAAAGAGAAAATAAAATCTTTCTGACTTAACAGAAATATTTGAGGGACATAGTACAAATGAAGATGTTTCAGCAACAGTGGGAATGAAACTCCTAAAATCTCTCACACAACCCAATAAACTGCGTGTTCTAGCCACCATGTCTGTAACCAAGCAGCCATTGGCATGAGAAATCCTGGACTAGGGGGATTTAAATCTCTGTAGTGGCTGCCAGAGCAGACCCTCCCCTATTTGGAAAAAAAAAAAAAAAGCATTTCTAGCAATACAAGGTTAAGCAACTCATGGCTTAATCATAACTCAATTTATTCTGCCTGTCCTAAACGTCCCCTTCTTAATTTCTTCTCCTTAGAGAGAAAACCTTAATTCTTTAGTGTTTGCACTTTGTTCTCCATCTTCCTACTTCACCCCTATCAATATCTTTACTTAACTGGCTCAGTTATTTTAAGTTGTAACTGATAGTAACCCTAATGACTTGCCTGGCTTTGTGATCACAAATTCTTCTCTACCAAGAGCCGAGACTTCTTGATCCTCAGCTCAGCCTCTGGGCACTGGAACTAGTGCTAGTTGGACAGATTTTAGGGAGCCTTCTCTCCTTAGATCTGACAGGCAGCAACGAGCTGTTATTTTGTCGGTTCTGCTCTGACCTTATACTTTTCTGTGCCCAAACCTCAATGTAAGCCTCCTTTTCCAGGATCTGGGTCTGCTAGTCCTTGCCCTTACACTGGTGTAATACTTTTGACACAGGACAATGAGACAATGAGTTACATCTTGCAACCTCGCACCTATGAAAATTCACTCCCAAGCTGTGGCCTGGTCACTTGTTGCCCTTATCTCTACTCTGTCTACTTATCCTCACTCATATTTACAAATAAGAAAGTCAGAAGCCAAGTGGTTATGTAATCTGATCAAGGTTATTTAGCTAACAGATGTCAGAGCCAAGATTCAAATCCAGATTTGATGAATCATATATCCACATTCTTTTCCCCATGTCCCCAACTCACACAAGCACTTTCATAACAAACTGCAAGAATCAGCATCACAATCCTCAAATAAAGACAACATAAAAGTAAACTAGAAGTTTATACATGCAATAATATTGCCGCAAAAACATAGATAAACAGGATCTCAAGGGATTTAATTCTTTAATTCTCCTTCATACAGCTTTTTCTGAAGACACTGAAGTCTTACTTTAGAAATACTTAGAAAGCTGTTTTGCTCACCTTTGAAAACAGGCACTTTTGTAAAGAGCTATGTTCTGGCACTATTCAATCCTTGAATTTCATCCCTTATGATTTTCTTAGATATGATCAAGTATATTTTAGAAATAATATAAAATCACCTGTGTATTTTTCCCATTCAAGATTTTCATATATTTCCAGACATCTGACTCAATTTTACAATAGAAAATTATTTTCTGAAGTTTTCATGTATTTTTTCTTGTCCACAAGAAAAAGAATCCCAAATAATTATGAGTATATTAAAAATTCTACACACTCTTAGATGTAACTGGTTTCCTCCTTAATTAAAGCATTGCTATGAGTGTTTGGTGGATGAGAGTCCCACCTGAAATGAAATACTAGGACACAGAGTGCTTTCTCCGTGAAATAAGTAAATTCAGAATAATACCTTTTATTAGGTAAAACTTCTTAATAATCATGTCAAAGGAAATAAAACTTTTTGTCTTTTAAAAATAAAATTTAGTGTCTCATTTCATTGATTTTCAATAGCTAGTCCTAATATAGTTGTCCAATCACATGCTGTAAATAAGACTAAAACTATAGATAAGCAGCAAGGTAGGCAAGAAATCACTAAATTAAAAATATGTCTGAAGTCAAATTCACCCCAAATTCTCTCTTATTAACTGTTTAGTATTCTCAATGAAAATATGCACAAGTGCAGAACTTTAAATTTCTTGTAATAAGAAAAAATAGTCAAAGTTCTCACTTTTTATTTTTAAACTTTCTAAAACACTGTTAGCTCTTCTCATTCATATTATCTAATAACTTCCAATTGTTTAGAAATATTATAAGAGAAGCTTCCCCCCACAATAACAATAACAACCAGCTTTCTAAGAAGCTAAATTGTTTCAACACTTTTGTTTAAATTACAAATGCACTCCTCAGAAATGTTTGCATTCTATGCCTTTGTTGTATACTCTAGGCAACCAAAGTTCTTAATTTTGAAACTGATATGAATATTCCTTGGTTTCATAGCACAAATAAGCAAAGATCCATTCCAAGCAGACTTTCTGCCTTTTCTCCCCCTTTCTTTCTTCTTTTTTTTTTTTAAAGGGGGGGAAAACTGTTTTATATCGACAACCATCTGTGAGCCTGTCTTTCAGGCCATCAAACTCTCCCATCCATTACGGAGCCTTCCTCACCTCCGCTGCATGACAGCACAATAAAGATGACATACTAATTCAATGACTTGTAATTTCAGCTAAACAAAGACAAGTGCTGCAGCTTCTTCTTTTGTGTTAACAGTGCCATATCGTTGAAGCCAGCTATGCAAACATAGCACTGGGAGGGTTTTATGACAGCAGTTGAATGGGGAGACTAGCTTGGTGTTGCTTTTTATGGTTTTTGGCTCCATAATTTTTGGCTCTGTGCTGCTGGCCATGGCTATTGTGTCTGGATTCTGTGTCAGCAGCAGCTAATTGTTCCAATAATGTTTATCATAGGGATCCACCAGGGAGCTGTATATGTGGAGATAAGCTACAGGGCAATGATACACACTATCTTACTGATCTCTATACACAGTGCTTTTGCCTCATGCCAAAAAGCTTTTTAGGTTTCCAGTCTTAAAAAAAAAAAAATAACAGCTTAATCATCGTGCCAACAATAGTGTCTAAGGGGATGTAATCAGGTTCCTCTGATAATCTTAGCAACACATGAAAGTCATGCGCAAAAGCAGTAATTGAAGCAGTTGGTTCATTCTACCACCTGCTGTTGAAGTCACAGGTTAATCTAAATGAGGTCCCCTTCCGATGAAGCAGTATGCAAGGCACTTTTTATATCATAAATGTGCATTACAGAAGCTTTACAAAATAATAAAGTAACAGTTCATTAAATGAACTGTATGAAGTATCTTCGGCTTGTCCAGCTTCTCCCGCTGCTGTTAGATGGCATATCCAAGTGTAAATTCTGTCTACATGTCTATACCCCAATGCACACTTCAGTTTGCATATGGTTGCAGACAATGGAAGTTCCTGAGACAGATGCCCAAATGTAACTAAACGTCAGGCAATCACGGGAATCAGCTGCAGGAAAGTGAAACATTTTTCTTTGTCTGCTTTTGATGCTATTTCCCCCAAGATTACTAAATAGAATGTTGACAATGTAAAAATAGCCTTAGAATCAACAATTAAGCAGCTTGCCATAGTCTACATTAGCCCCATGTATAAGGGATGAATTTTTCTAATTAAACTTCTGACACCTGATTTCCATTTAAAATTTTCCTTAAATGTTTTCCACAAAGCCTTCATCTGACAAAAAATTCTAAAATTATGTAGTATGATGTTCATCTAATAGGCAATGTCTTTAACAAGAGCGATTTTTAAAAATTGTGAGACTTGTCAAAATAAGACTCCAAATGAAAAGTTAAAGTATAAATGACACTTTAAGATTAAAACTTGTGCCTGATTTTAATCTATTTCATGAATATATCATTTATTGAGAACCTACTCAGTGTCAGATAGTAAACTAGGTAACAGTATTTTAAATTTCACATCCATTCTCAGATATTGCCATTATGTCTGGAAAAGCTGAGAAAGCCAAGTTTCAGAGAGGTTCATAATAATCTAAGTTCCTGGACTAAGAAGTGGCAATGTTAAGACTGAAAACTAATTCAGCCTAACATCAAAGCATGCATGTTCTCCACTAAGTTAAACTGAAATAATTTGCTTAGCCTAAAAGAAGGCAAAGAAAAATGTTTAAGTTGAGAGAGAAAGAAGACCCATTTTTAAGTTAGTTATCCACAGTAGGGCCATAAAAGAAAATAAATTTTATTTCTTTTGATTTTTTAAAATAAGTCATATTTATTATGATTGGCTTATTACTGAAATTAGTAGCCTGTGTGTGGAGGTGAAACAGGATCAGGAACAATTTTCGATAAAATAAAAATAGAACTATATAAATTTAACCTAATTCAGCAGCATACAAGATGATATTAAACAGTTAACAGTGATTGTAACACTGAATGTACATAATGTTTGTCAAATTTTTAATAAACGAAGTAATCAAATAATATTAATAAATGCAACCACAGAAGCTACTGTATTTAGGAATGCTTACTATATGCTATCTTAGTACTACATGCAACATCTTAGCAGTTCACATGTGTTTTCTCTTGCATCTTTTCACCAATCTGCTAAGTTTGTAATAATTATGTCCATTTTACAAGTGACAAAACTGAGGCTCTGAAATACTAGATCACTTGTTCACGGTCACATTAGCAGAAAAATGGGAGAATCGGGATTTGAGTCCAAGATAATCCTATGACTCAAAGCTCTTGCCTGGACATTAATAAACAAACTTGAAAAATTAAAATTATCTTTGGTTGCCAAAGATTCTTTACATGGCCTCCAAGGATTGCAGCCCTCTGTCCACAGAAGTACTCAGAAAAATTTTATTAAACATCATAGAATTAATTTGATTCAGGCATTTGGTAAATTTTCTTTACAGCTGGAATTTGGCACTAAAGATTATTAAGAGCTGGAATGCAGCACTATGAAGGCTGGAGGATATTCTTTAAATATGCTAGAGATTTTTGAAAACAAATTTTACTTATATCTGTCTTGATAATTTTACATGGAAGCTGGAATAGTAGTGTTGATGATTTTCAAAGGTATATCTAGGACAAACTTCCTGTAACAACTGGATGCAAGTCCATCTAGAAGTTATCTTGTAATAGATAACACATCAGTTGAAGTCTACAAACAACAACAACAAAATTGTCTCCAGCTTTCAATATGACATTGAAGTATGTTTTATGAAGTCACCTATCATAAGGTGCATTGGTGAACCTCAAGTATTAATCTTCTATCAGTTGAGACCTGAGGAGGATTCATTATGGCATTCTGTTTGGATAAATAAAAACAAAGAACAAAATGGAAAGGTAAAACTCCTTCCCCTAAACAGCTTCTTTCAGAGAAGTTTTTGTTTTCCTTTTCTATGATATAATGTTTTCATATATAATTTATTTCAATTTACCTGCAACTACTTTAAAACAATTAGATCATCACTTAAAGTCTACTCACCTATAACCACAGTTACTGGAATAGAATAAATTACAAAATTTGCAGAGAGGATTACCTATAACCAATTCCTACCAGTCTTTTAATATGACCCTTTTGTAAAAATCACACTTTTTTTGATCTGCTCAACTGTAATCTATTACTGGAAATACATGTTTGACGAAATGTATAAAATAATGGTCTGTCATTTTCTACACTTTCTTTTTTGTTTAAAACTAAACACATTAGCCTTTTAGAATACTACTAAAATTCAGGGCTTCTGACTTCTGGTTCCGTATGTAAAACACATAGACGTCATCCCTCCTTCTTGACAAGTGAGAAGCTAAACAAAATGAAAGATCGACAATTCTCCTTAAATCAGTCACAGAAGGGAGGTCACAGAACAAACCACTGCCCCCAAGTTGGAGTGACAGTTAGACAAATATAGAAAAATACAATTTACCTGAGTATAAACCCATGAAATAAACAAGCATGAGAACCAGTAATAGGATAAGGAGGCCAGAACTATAACTAATAAACTACTGGATGCTCAGTGTGGACAAGCCTTGAGAGTGAAAAAATCCAGGGTGACCCATTCTTAAAGGAGGTCACACATTAGCTCTACTTCCAGGAATCTTACCAGGTTCTCACAGTGACTATTAGAGAAGAATTCCCTGTGCTTCTAGCAGGAAGAGGGGAAAATAAATAATTTTAAAATATGCTAGGGGATTATGTTCTCCTTAAGCATGCCTTAACAAAGAAAGTTATCAGACATAAAAAGGGTCATTGCATAATTTTAAAGGGGTCAACAGTCATAATGATAACAACATAACATGACATAACAATCCTTAATGTCCATGTTACTAAACACAGAGCATGAAAATATATGAAGCAAAAACTGAGAGACAAATAAGGAGAGATAGATGAATAATTATATTTGAAATATTTAAGACCCTTTCATCAGAAATGGACAAATTCAGGAAGCAGAAAATCTTTATGGACATAGTTGAATTTAACAGTATCATCAAGCAACTGGGTATTATTGACATCTATAGAATGCTTCACTCAACAACAGCAGATTCTTCTCAAGCTCATTTGAAATACTGACAAATACAGACCACATTCTGGGGCATGAAACACACTCTGAAAAATTTAAAATAAAAGAAATTATACAATGTCTTCTCTCAGACCAAAATATAATTAAACTAGAAATTAATAACAAAAAGATACAAGGAAAATATTCAAAGATTTGGGGATTAAACAACATACTTCTGCATAATACATGAGTCAGAGAAGAAATCTTAAGAGAATTTTTTTAAAAATTGGAACTAAATGAAAAGGAAGATGCAAGTTATCAAAATTTGTAATATTCAGCAAAAGCAGTGCTTAGAGGGAAATTTGTAGCATTGAATAAGTATATTAGCAAAGAAAATTTCTAAAATCAATAATCTAAGCTTATAATTTAGTAACACAGAAAAAGAACAAATCAGTTCAAAATAAGCAGAAAAAATAAATAATAAAAATAGAGCAGAAATCAATAAAATTTAAAACATTACATAAGTAGAGAAAAGGAACAAAACAATAGCTGCTTTTCAAAAGGATCTAAAAAATTTATAAGTCTCTAGCAAGGCTAACTAATGAAAGAGTAGACACTACTACAGATTCCACGAACATAAAGGGATCATAAGGGAATATTATGAATAAACCTATGCCTACCAAATTTGATAACCTAGATTAAATAGACCAAATTATTGAAAGACACAAACTACCAAAACTCACATAAGAAAAAAATCAATATCGATGAATAGGCCTATATCTATTTAAAGAAACTGAATCAATTGATACCTTCTAAGACAGAAACCACCAGGCTGAGATGGATTTGATGATGAATGCTATCAAATAACTGAGGAAAAAATTTCACCAGTTCTCTACAGCTTCTTCCAGAGGATAGACTGGGGTCAGTTGGGGGGAAATAGGGGAGGGACGGTGGGGGGTGGGAAGCTGGGGACAGATAGCAAGGGGAGAAATGCCAGATGTAGGTGATGGGGAGGAAGGTAGCAAATCACACTGCCACGTGTGTTCCTATGCAACAATTTTGCATGATCTTCACATGTACCCCAAAACCTAAAATGCAATAAAATAAATAAATGGGAAAAAAAAAAGAAACAGGGGAAGTAATTTCTACCAAGGACTATGAGGCCAGCAGTACCCTAATATCAAAACCAGAGGAAGTCATTACAAGAAAGAACCTGCAGACCAGTATCTCTCATGGACATATGTGTGAAAACCCTAATATTGCCTCAGAAAATATTAGCAAATCAAATCAATTTATAAGAAGAATGATGCACTTAGAACACATGGGTTTTATCAATATGCAAAGCTGATTCTACATTAGAAAATCAGTTAATGTACTCTATCACATCAATGGGCCATAGAAGAATAATCAAGTGATCATATCAAAGGATGAAACACCCCATATAATATCTGAGAAAATGCAATACCCATGTATAACAAAAACTTTTCAACAAACTAGACATAAAGAGGAATTCCCTCAAGTTGATTTAAAAGATCTATAAGATAATACAGCTAACATTGTGTTTAACGGTGAGAGACTTTTAAGTTTCACTTCCAAGATTAGGAAGAAGGCAAGGACGCTTCCTCTCAGCAGTGCTTTTCAACATAGTACTAGAGGTCCTAGCTAAAGCAATAAAGGAAATAAAAAAACATACAGATTGGGAAGAAAGAAAGAAAACTGCCTTTGGTCACAAATGACATGATCATCTATGTAGAAAATTCAAAAGAATTGACAAAGGAAATCCTACTAAAACCAATAAGTAATTATAGCAAGAATGCTGAATATATGTTTAACATACAAAAGTTATATGCTTTCTATATACCATCAACAAGCAAGTGGAATTTGAAATTAAAAACACATTACCATTTATTTATACTTCAATATAAATAAAATTATATATATATATATATATATATATATATATATGAGGAAAGGTACACAAATAATGAAAGAAAGCAAAGAATTAAATGGAGATATATTTCATGTTCATGGATAGGAAGACTCAATATTGTCAAGATGTCAGTTCCTCCTAACTTGATCTATAGATTCAGCGTAATCCCAACTGGATTTCTAGCAAGTTATTTTCTCTATATCAACAAATTGATTCTAATGTTTACTTAGAGAGGCAAAAGACCCAAAATAGCCAAAATAATATTGCAAAGAAAAACAAAGGTAGAGGATCAACAATACCTGACTCAAGACTTATTTTAAAGCCACAGTAATCAAGACATGCGGTGAAAGAATAGACAAATAGATCAAAGTAACAGAACAGAAAACCCAGAAATAGTCTCATGTAAGTAGAGGCAACTGATTTTTGACAAAGAACCAAGACAATAAAATGGATCAAAAGTAGCCTTTTCAACAAATGGTGCTGGGACAAATGGACATTTACAAAAAAAAAAAAAAATAGATCTTGTCACAGACTTTACATCCTTCACAAAAAATACATTTAAAACGAATCATGACCCTAAATTTGAAAACCAAAACTATAAAACTCCTTGAAGATAACATAGAAAAATTATGTCAACTTGGGTATGGCTTTTTAATAAAACACCAAAGGTATAATCCTTGAAAAAAATACTTCATATATCTGGACTTAATTATAATTATCCACTTCACTCTTCAAAAAATACTGTCAAGGGAGTGGGAAGACAAGCCACAGACTGGGAGAAAATATTTGCAAAGGGTACATCTGATAAAGATCTGTTATAAAAAATACACAAGAAATTCTAACACTCAATGATAAGAAAACAAAGAATTTGACTTTATAATGGCAAAAAACCTGAACAGATTTTGCTTCAAAGAAGATATATAATGGCAAGTGAGCATAGAAAAAAGTGCTCCATATCATATGCCATTAGGGAGTTGCATATTAAAAGAATAATGAGATACCATTAGACATCCATTAGAATGACCCATATCCAAAGCACTGCCAATACCAAATGTAAGCATGGATGTAGAATAACAGGAACATTGCTGGTGGGTATGCAAAATGATACAGTACTTTGGAAAATATCTGGAAGTTTCTTAGCAAGCTAAACATTCTTTTACTATATGATCCAGCAATCATGATCCTTGGTATTTGCCCAAATGAATGGAAAAGTTACATCTACACAAAATCCTGCACATAGACGTTTATAGCAGTTTTATTTGTAAACACCAAACCTAAACAACCAAGATGTTCCTCAGTTAATGAGTGGATAAACAACTGTGGTACATCCAGATAATAGAATATTATTCAGCACTAGAAAGAAAAGAGGTACCAAGCCGTGAAAAGACATGGAGAAAATATAAATTCTTATTACTAAGTGAAACAAACCAATTTAAAGAGGCTACATACCATATTATTCCAATTACGAGGCATTTTGGAAAATGCTGAACTATTGAGACAGTAAAAAGATCAGTAATTGATAGGGATTGTGGGAGAAATTGGTGAACAGGCAGAGCACAGAGAATTTTTAGGGAATGAAACTACTCTGTATGATACTACAATGGTGGGTATGCTTTATGTCATTATGCATTTGGCAAAATCCATAGAACTCAAATGGAAATTATGGACTTTAGGTACTAATTGTACCTCAAAGTAGGATAATTGATTCTAACAAAAGTACCACTCTAGTGGAGGATGTTGTGGGTGTGTGCCGACAGGGAGCATAGGGGAACTCTCTGTGTAATTCTCACTCAATTTTTTTGTAAACCTAAAACTAAAATATTGTCTATTAATTATTTTTAAAAGTCAAGGGGTTTTAAAAATATTAATAAGAAATATTAATATTTTAAGAGAAATAAGAAATCTAAGCGAAAAAGAAATCTCTCACTTACCTATCAAGCAAGCTAGGTAAAATGTAAATTCAACTACATCATCCTGCTGAAAATCTCTCAATGACTCCCCAGTGTTTGCCTGAATAAGCATGGTACATGTACCTTCATTATGATCTGAGATGATTTGAAGTGCAAAATGGATAAACATTTTCTACATTTTTAATTGTAATGCACTTATCGTAAAGTGTATTACAAATATAAAATTAGAATAATGAAAACGTAGAAGTTGAATAACCAGTTGCTAATTCCCTTAATCAGACTTTTTATCTTCATGCAATGGTATCCTGCACATTGCTGAATAATATTTTAACAGCTCAATTTCCTTATAAAACATTCATTTTCATCTATTAATATCTATGATAAAATTAGAAGTATTTTGTGCTACTAAAGGGAAAATTTTAACCACCTGAATGTTAAGGCAGTTAACATTTTTAAATGATCTAGGTTATAGACTAAGTTTTACATAACAACATAAAATATTTTATAGTGCCCAAAATATTTTAAATGATTTAAAATAATCATAAAACAAGCATAGCAGCACATAAAACATATCAGACTGAAAAAAAATACAACTTTCTTATATTTGGTAAAATCAAATTAAAACTTACTTTTTAGTCAGTCTTTAACAACTCAAATGTTTAAAGAAATTATATTCAAGGTAATTATATATATAAATGAAATATATTAATTTTATAAATAAAATATGTAAATTTATATAGTTAGTATTTATATAAATCTTATTTATATGTATATAAACATATATATAATTGTATATATATGTTTTTTGTAATTTTATTATTTTTTAAATTTATTGGCCTTTGCTACTGGTATAATTACAATACTACATATTACTATGCGATTGTAGTATAATGTTTTCCTTTCATGGAAAGATAGCAGGTACTAAAAGAAAGGGTAAAATTTCCAGTCCTTGCAAATTTGGAAGGACTGGTAATTTTAGGGTTTGGAAAGATCTGGAAATCAGAGAAATATTTCTCTTCTTTTGTTACATGTTAGTATTGTTAAATAAGAGGAGGCTCCATCCATTCAGGAGTACAAAATCATTCCTAACCAAGGTGAGCAAAGTACTGACTGGTCTTAGATTATAAGTGGTTATGAAATAATTTTTACTTCATAAGAACACTATTTTACTTTTATTTTACTTTTTCTTCAGCTTGTATTTTGGAGCCTATGCCTCTGTCCTTTCATATATGCGCTAGACTGAACAAACAGAAATGACATCAGTGTCCCCTTCTTATACTTGGCACAGAGCCACATGATCACATATACTGCTACATAGTAGATAGGTGAATAAAAATGCACAGAAACACACTTTCAGTTTAAAATCTTTTAAAAATCTATTTTAAATGTCAATTTTATACATATCTTGTTTCTCTTATTAAGATGCAACAATGGTAAGACTGCTTTATATATACTATTATGATGTCATCTCTTACATGTTTACATATTACTTATGGAGTATATAAATCCTTCAAGAGGAATCACAGTCATGACCCACAATATTTCACTGATGTTTTAACATTATGCATATAAAAGCTATGCTGAATATACTAATCTTTGATTTTCCATTACCTTAAATGTATGTAGTACACTACTTTTCTTTGACTCAGTCCTAAACTTACATAAAATCTATTTCCATTTTGATAGTTCTTCAACTGTGCCTCTTTTTCAGGGGAGTAATTTCAAAATAATATTTTCTGCATGTTAGATTTGAGCATTAGTCTCAATTCTGTACCCTTCCCTTCATTTACTCTCTTCTGTGAGTTTGCAGTTCCTCCCACTAGAGGTGGAATGCACTTCTTCACCTTGACTTTTGACTTGGCCATGTGACCTGTGTTAGCCAAAGAAATGCTGCAGAAATGAGAATTTGCCAGGTCTGACTCTTAACCGAGGATACATTGTGTGTTTCTGCTTGTTTAGCCCTCTGCCATCACTATGATAGCTGCTGCCCACAGCCTGAAAACCAGAATAAATTCAACTAGATCCAGAATTAGTCTAACCCACATCAAAGAACCAAGTCCAGTCAGATCAGAGTCACCCAACTAAGCCTAGCCTAAATTAGCCAACCTCAGCTATCCTGCAGATGTATGAACAAAAATAGCTGATTGTTATTTTAAGCCACTAAATTTTGAGGTAGCATGTTACATTTCAGCATTATGGGAGATATATCTCCTGACATATGCACTCAACAAACCTGCAATAATCTTGCAAGCTTCTACCTAGTAAGACTTGTAAGGCTAAAGATTGAAGAAGCAAGTACAGTTGTGGAGACATGGCATTTCTTGAGCTGCCAAAGCTTCTGACCCCATAAGTGCTCATGTGCAGGCAGCAAAAACATGTGAACTTCCACAGAAACAATTTTTGGATTTGCTTCAGTATTATTAGCTCAGAGGCATTCAAGCCTGGTACCCTTGGCCTTCTCAGTAATTCAACTATAAGCTAATTAATACCCCAAAATAAATAGTTTTCTGTTACTTAACTAGAGTAGATTCTGTTGCCTGGAGCTAAACCTTGAATAGAGACAATAATTAAGTTAACCTAACTTTTACTTAAATTTTGATTTGAGAATTTTGTACTTTTTAATTTATATTATATTTAAGTAGTGAGATACCAATCAGATAACTGGAATTCAAGGTCCAAGTCTATGTTTAGTCAATTATTCAGTCTTGGGTAGGTCATATAATCTCCCCAATCCCCACTTTCCTCATTGGTCAAATGTGGAAAATCATTAACAACTGCTTCCAAAAAGCATTTTTATGAATAACATATTATATTATTAAAAGTTACTTTAAATGCTTTTAAATAAAATCCATATATATATATTTATGTATGGACATATTCAAAGGTATGTTTATGTTTACTGTCACTATCAGCTCTAATGCACTAAAAAAAAAAAGAAAAGAAAGAAAAAAGAACTGATAAGTCTTCAATTGTGCCTTTCTTGAAGCTTGTTTCCAATTAGGTTTATTTCTATTTCAAACTTGTTCCCAATTAGGAGAATTTTTTTTTTTCACAGGTTATGATCTCAGCTACTATGTGGTCTAGATTTGTTTTCCGGTTTTAGACCAAAAGAAAGCGTAGTATTGAAACGTGTTATGATGCCTAATTAATTCACTAATCTATAATGCTTACTTGCCAATAGAAAAAAAATGAAAGAGATGTGTGTTTGATGTAGAATGTAGAATGAAAAAATAGTTATAAATAACCAAGCAACTGTGAGTCATTTTAAGTTATGAAAAGTAAAACCTTAGAGATGACTTTCAGATTTTGGTTTCCTTATTAATATTCATTTTTCTCCACTAGTATATGTCTGCAAATGGCTGGAATTAATAATTAATCAAAATGTGATATCTTGTGAATACACATAGGAAAATAATTTCAAAGACTTTAAAACATAAACTGCTCATATGTAATAAAAATAATATTTTTAATATTTTATCTCATTTTTATAACTTTATAGGGAAAGTAAGGCATCTAAATGGCAATAATTTTCAGTTTTATTTCACTGGAACCCATCTGAACATAAAGACTAGAAACAAAATGTAATGCTCTTACCCGGTAGAACTATTGCTGAGCTTGAGAGTGATGTCATCCCCCGGTAATTGTTATCCCACCGTTTAGTACCTAGTGATTATTACTTCAACCAAAATCTGGTGAGCTTTATTACATGCCTAGCACATAAATGCCAGCGAAAAAGTGGAATAAGTAGGTAAGTTTCAAGCTTCAAGGTAGCTTACATTCCAGTGAAAAAACAGACAGGAAGCATGTACACAAGTAAATAATGTAAGTTCAGATAAAAATATTTTGAAAAAAATAAAATCAGCTATCACTGTAGAGAATATAATACTAGTAAGCAATAAAGTCATTTTTGAGAGAGTGATATTTGAGATAAGACCATGATGGCAGATTTATAGCACATTCAAATGCATTCTACTATGGAAATAACTCTGTGGAGGGATACCATAAGAACTGATTAAAACCAGTCTCACTCAAAAGAAATTTGCCCACGATTTGGACAGGGTCATAGGTGGAGATGGCCAGAATTAAATAAGAACATTTCAAAAGTAGGTACAAATATCTAAAATTCTGATATATGAACAACTATGCTTTGGTCCTGAAGTAAGCGAGACCTGAATCTAAATTTCTTTCTGATGACATCAAAGTGGCCTTGGGCAAGTCACTTCGTCTCTCTCACAGGGTCTACTTCACAGACTTGGATTCAATGCTATGAGACAGTCATAGCCTTGTTACAAGGTGAAAAACACTTTATTATAAAAATATAATTGATGAGTTTACACATGCTTGCTCCACTGAAAATAATTAGAGGAATACAAAATAGAAAAATGATATGACTAACTTTTTGACAAAAGGCAAGTGATGAACAGGTTTTAGATATTATATGGGAGTCAATGGGAACTTCAGATCAGTAGCGGCAGCAAACTCCTGTTTCTATACAGACATCCCTCTGTTGCAGCTTTGGATGTACATGCTATAGGGTCATACTCTTAGGTTTAATGGCTCTTGTTCACTGTACCATTAAGAACATAGCAGATTCTCACAAATGCAAGCAACTCCCTGACAATTTCACTCATATTTTGATAAAACCTTTGTGCTTTAATTTTAACTAAAAGCAAACAAACCCACCACCACCAACAACAAAAATTCTTCATTATTTGAAAGATCTAATCTCAGAATTTCTTTCCAGTTAGACTACATATGTTTGGATTAAGAAAAAGCAGTGTGCCTTGCTTTTGCAATACCATGTAACACCGTAAATTCTAGCTACTTTATATTCTGCCTCATGTATCTTTAACATAGCCTATAGCTAAGCTTCAGTTGTAAGATCACTGTAGCTAATGAAAATATATGACTTGGAAAAAGTTTTAGTAACCATATTCATCTGCAGTTCTGGGATATACAGAAAAGAGCATTGTTTTTTACTTTAAACAATTAAGAAAATCTGATTTGCAAGTTGCTTATGAAAAAGGAGATGCTATTTTAAAGGTTTTCATTAAACATAATATGTAATACCATTGGCCATACCTTCAAAACATCCTTGTCAATATCTTCCTAAACTACTACATTCTTACCTTTCCACTAGACTGAAATGAAAGTTTGCAAAATACCAACTAACAGTAAGGAATTATTTCAATCTCCTTACATAATTACTGAGTAGCAATTATAAATAAAGCAGGACTCTGGGGGATAGAAAGATAAATAAGTACTCGAAAGGAGCTGACAATCTAACTAAGAAAGCAGAAAAATGATGCAGAAAGAGCAAGCCTGTTTGTGATCTTAGAAAATCAGTTAGAAAAACTACGCTGTACTAATTTATTTACCTGTTTCATTCCCTCTAGCGGAGAGAATGAATCACCAGAGACTCAGGTCCTTCAGCTTTAAAGTACCTCAGAACTTGTACAGTGACTCTAGACAATAGCTTAAATCCAAGGTGAAAAGACTTGTTACGGTCTCTATCTTCTCCATCTCTCTGGTAGACTTCCAACAGGTGAGTCATTAAAATGGTCATGCATTCTCTATTGCTTAAAACCAGTGGAGTAGCTGCAGGACTACTTCACAGATCCTGGACCCCCCGCTCCCCAACACACACACACACCCTGGCCTTCTCCACAAGCTACGTAACTGCAGAGGCCATGGCAAACACCTTTAACTCAATTTCTCATTTCACACTTACTTTCAACCTGAAGTAGGTAACAACTGGGTGGCTTCTTTGAAAAGAAGGAGCATGAGGTGTGGATCAGAAGTTGTATCAATGACATGACTGCAGCTGAAAAAAAAAACAAAAAAGGAAGTGATTGCTTACTGATACTTTTAAAATTTTTATTTCAATTTTATTTAAAAAATAATTATTTCAATTTTAAAGTTTTTATTTCAATTTTTATTCAATTAACAAAAAAGCAGCCATTTTAAATGGACAACATGAGTTTTGACAAATGTATATACCTAGTCAACTATTATAACACCAAAGTATAGAATATTTCCATATTTGATTACTTATTTTATACTTAGGATAAACACTACCAGTTAGACTGTAGAGTGAAAGGTGTATACATTTTTAAAGTTCTCTATATATGTTGCCAAACTGCCTTCCAGAAAGTTGTTACAATTAGCCCTGTTCTCAATTGTGTATGAGAATGCTAAATTTAGATAAGAAGTCATTGCTTTATTGGCATTTGTCTTGTCCTTTCCAATAAAAACTGAATTTTGATAAAAAATGAATGAAAAGAGCTTTTAAAATTATTTCTTTACATGGACAATTAACACCTGTGAATCATTAGAAAAGTGGAACCCTTAGGAGCAAATTGAAAGCATGTTTGGAATGTAAACCACTGATATGTTTTTAAAAACCTGGTTATTTAATACAAAAGTTTTAACTTATTCTTTCAAAAACAGAAAAACTCTCATTGAGATAGCATTTAGGTATTAGAACCTTTCTCTTATAGTAATGCTATTCAAAAGGCAGTCCATGAACCAGTAATATTAACATCACCTGGAAACTTGTTAGAAATGCAAATTCTTGACCCCATTCCTGGCCTCTTGAATCAGAAATGTTGGGCTTTGGCCCCCTCAATCTGTGTTTTAACAAATGCTCAGTTGATTCCAATGCAAATTCAAGTTTGAAAAGGACCATTTTGTAGAGTATTCCATATATACAAAAAAATTAAAACTCCTTCCAACACTTAGTAGTAAACCCAGCACTCAACAATCACCAAATATTTTTTAGTCTTTCCTTTAAGAACTGAGATCCAGGTCTCTTATCTATCTAATGTAGTTGAGATCATCTCTTATAATTCTTTTTATATTTAAAAAGATATGACTGCTATGAGTAAAATTCTGAATTTGGGGCTATGGCATATATAAGGAAGTAATAAATCATGATCCCTGACTTCAAATAACTTATAATTTGGTTGAGTAGGAATAACAACTAACTACACAGTCTCAGTTGGTAAGTGTGAAACTTGAGTGACACAGATAATAGGCCATATAGGTATCAGAGAAGACAGAGATCACTGAGGGTTTTGGAGAACAGGTTGGGCTTCTTTGAAAAGAAGCAACACGAGGTGTGGGTCAGAACTTGTATAGGTTTTACATAAGTTGAAGCAGGGAGTGACTTCTGCTGAGAAGACAGCCAAATTGAATGAACTAAGTTTTAGGGAGTGTGTAGCTGTAGCTGTTTGGCTGTGCTAGAAACTTCAAGGAGGTGTATACTTTGAGTGGTGAAGGAAGGCTGAGGCAGAAGGCTATTGGAAAGTCACATGAATTTCCTGGGCCTTTGTGAAATATGCAGTTCTTAAAAATGGTTCTGAGCTCAGTAGAAAATAAGAACCCTATGGTAGAATGGTTTGGCTACACAAATCAAATTACAAGCTCCATATTAAAATAAAACCAAGTCACTTCAGCAATCTATCGAGTAAAGGTAGACTTGAACTATAAGAATGTTCTTGAAACTCTGAAATTTAGTCTCAAAATAACAAAACTTTAAAAATTGCATGTTCGTTACAAAGACAGTTCTAGTCAATGCTGTGACATGTTATTTTACAAAAGCTGTATTGTGACCTTATTTTGTGCAACTAACATCCAAGTATTTAATAATAAGGTAGTTTAATAAAACTCAAAAACCCTTTTGACTGTGCTTGTGGGACATTAGGCGAGGTGAATAAAAAATGAGATTCAATAATTCACAAAAACCAAATTTGGCATAATTATCTTATACATTATTAGAATTCTGTTCTTTTTAAAACAGAAATTACAATGAAATTAAAACTATATGTAGGAAGATCCTGGAGAGTCTAATAAAATACCTAAGAAATATGCCTGCTTTACTAGTAAGAGAAGATGATATTTGCATACATAGGAACCTGATAAAGATTTTCAACATCAAGTCAGATCAATCTCAGTGGTCTACTGTAAGTAGCTGTAAGTTGACAGTGTTTGGAAACAAATAACTTGCTAGAATAGAAAGTGCTGAATTCGGTGCTATCTTCTACAAACTCTACCTCTCATGTGTATGATATCTGCATCTAAAGGCAAAGGACAATACAGAGGTGGATACAGCTTAAAAATAAGTGTTTTCACATTTAAGTATACTGAGTTTATTAAACCGGTATATAAGATTTATGATGAAGTATAAACAGTGCCAGGAATTGTAAGCATTTATAGTGCATTCTACACTTTGTAATGATTGTTTGGGGGCTGCTGGTACAATTTAATATTTAGATAGTTCCCTTAAACTAAGAGGCTCAAAACATCTACGTAACTTTAATCTGTAATAGTAATTTCTGGAGGAAAGAAAAAAGACCTGCAACATTACAATCACTACTTTGTACATTAGGGATTATTTAAAACAAAGCATGTGGCTTTGTCTATGCACAGTCCAAGTGTGACCACAAAGTGTTCAACTGCAGGCTTCACAGTCTTGACTGATGCTTTATTGAAGTGGTCATTGTGAAAACACAATGTTGCTTTTAGATGATCAT
This sequence comes from Cebus imitator, assembly GCF_001604975.1. NCBI lineage: Eukaryota > Metazoa > Chordata > Mammalia > Primates > Cebidae > Cebus > Cebus imitator. Next base: position 1,911,105 of record NW_016107697.1, read on the forward strand.
TTGTGGGCCTCCCTCAATCAAAACCACTTTGCTTTTAATAGAGCTTTGAACTAACAGAGTTTCCAAAGGTTTCTTTGAAAACCTTCCTATTACTTATCTCTATAAATAATAACAGTATTTATAACAGCTCTCTCTGAGCTATTACCTCATTTTCCTGTCTAATAATGTGACATCTGACATTTATTCGAAAAGGAAAGTAACCAAGAACTAATCTGCTGTAAAGCAAAAGCACTTGAACAACTTTGCAAATATGTGGTATTATGTAATAATTTCTTAATACCTTCTCTCCATGTAGTACCTATTTTCACACAGGGTAAACAAAATTTAGGTCTAAAATATTTCTGTTATCTTTATTATAACTTCTACTGAAAGTAATTTCCATTTTACTGTTATCTTGGAGTTACACATTAAGACTTCAGTTAGAAAATAGTAGTTAAGATTATAGCTTTTACAAATGAAACTTTAAAAATTAGAACTAAGTTGCTATATTCAAATATAGAATAACTACAAAAACATTTATAGCTACTATATACCACAATGTAATTGACACTGCTTGGTCAATAAGCACATATAATCACATAGTACATGGGATCAAAATATGAAAAACTTCATAGATAACTTCTTCTACAGATATGCGTTTTTTCCATTGTATTACTGTGAAAATTTAAGCTTGACTATATTAACTACAATAAGTTCCAAATTTCAATTTATTTTTAATCACATCTATTAGTACAAAAGGTTATATTCAAATAGCAGTTCTATTTGCACCTAACAACTTGTGCATATTTATAACCGATTACACATATAATTGCAATGGTGACTTTGCAAGTAGTATTACAACTTCTATTAGTCACTGACATATGATTTCACCTGTAACCCTAATAAATCTTGAGCCTATGTGGTCCAGTCAATTTGTGCAGTCATATTCAGCAAACCACAGTATAACTGCCAAACAGGAATTGAAAGGAAGCTCAAACTTTAATGATTTTTTCAATTAATTTTGAAGGAGATCTAATCCACAATTCATATCCATCAATAAATCTAAAGTAAACCCAAAAGCTTACTCTCACCATTTGCAGATACTTGGGAGGATCTTTCTCCAGCCATATCCTATGCTGCATTATCTACCATGTTTGGGGCCCCCATTAAATAGATTGATTTAGCCCCTTCCTCTAATTTATTACCCTTTTTCTCAGAGTTCTACCTATGACTCTCTACACACTTTTCTAATTTTGTATAATGCAAGATCTGAGAACTGGGCCAACAAAAACTCTCCTTCAGGGTGTAGATGATTAGATAAGTTGGCGGAACCTTCATATTTTATTTTCCTTTGCTTCCTTTCTTACTCACCACATTCCTTCCCAGCTTGTGAGTACAGCAGCAATTAAAGGACACATGTTGAAGGGCAATATGGTGCACACAGAGGGTCCAACATCATTTAACTCTTGATTTTTGCCTATCATAGCTGTATTTTTTACTAATTTAGCTAATCAGCCACATCATTATTTTAAAAGCATATAATAAATGTGCTCACTAAACTCTTGAAATCATATGCTCTCTTAATCTACATTTGCTTCCTTCAATTTTGCCTTTCAAATAAGAAATAATGTTGAATTTCTATAGTCTTAATTTATATAAAAATCTATATGCCTGTTATATAAATTCATATGGCAATTAAAATCATGTGAATTAAAATAATAAATATGTATAAAGGATGAATAAGTACATGAAGAAAAAATATTGCAGTAAAAACTACTTTAAAATCATATTCTAGAGAATATTTTGAGGAAAAAATTGAGTGGATTAAAATTACAGTTGATAGTGAAAATTGATGGCCCTGAAATAGAGAAAATGAATATTTATGAAGTAATTACAAATAATTAATATTACTTAGAAGACATCATTAGGAAGTTCTCATAACATTATAATAGTCTCCAAAGTATCATAGATAGATGAATGGATTACTACTTCCAAAGTAAACTTTCACTCCATAACTTGTATTTCTGACACCACAAATTATAAAATACTGTGGCTTCTTTTGAAGACCTAATGGCTTCTGTATCTATCAGTTTCCTTCCATATTAAATATTGTAAAGGAAAAATAACCAAACATAATCTGTTTTTTTCAAGAGAAGAGCTAACCACTTCACTAGTTGACCTAATTTCTCATCAAATCTATAATATGGTAGAGAAGATAAAATGTTGTCTTTTATTTACTGTGCATCAGACTTTTACTCTAAAATAGCCTTAATATTTAACTTAAAATATTTAAATATGAAGATATAATTTATTAGAGTACAGAATCACATGTTAAAGAAAGTCCAAACAGAATGTGTAAATATGTAGATCTATTCAATAGCGCATGATATTTTATACAAACTAGGCTTTGATTACAATTGTGCTAAGTGAATAAGTGAATGAAAAATCAAATATGAAAAAATTCACTTCAAAACAGATATGGTTTAGTTTTTTTATATTCATCATATGTTTTTAAGATTACCATTCATGGCAATTCCATTTTTTCAACTACGGATAATTTACTTACTTTAATATTCATTATTTTGACAAATATTGGTGACTTTTATGTCCTATCCCAAGTCCTAATTTTTAAAGAACAAGATGCATTGTATATAATTTGTTTAAAAATTTACCTTTATGTGAAAATAAATAAAAGATGCTCTACCTCCCTCAGATATTTCTACTAACTCCATCCTCACTTTAAAGATAATTTGAACTTTCAGATCAATGATCTTCAACCAGTGGCCTGTAACTCTGAGTGGCAAGACATATGAAGAGTACAAGAATGTATATGGAAATAAAGTTACCCTGGCTCAAGTTGTATATACACACGTGCACACATACATATACAAACGCAAAAATCACTTAAGCATCTTATGGTGAGTCAAGGGATCAATTATTTAATCAAATGAATTTAAAATACTGTGTGGCATATAGAACACCACCTGGCATATAGTACACATCAAAAAATATTAGCTAATATTATTTTTCATTACTATTTAAAGCATCTTACAAACATTGGAATGGAAATGCTGAATATTGAACATATGGATAATATCTGAACATATGAAGAACATTTTTGAGAAACTTTCATTTTAAGAACATAAAATTTTATTTTTATCTTATCTGTTTATTCATGGTGAAAAAAAATTCATGGTGGAAAAACCCAAACATACAACCTAAGTCATTTCTGTAAGCCAAGTATTATTAATTTATTTTTTCTGTTCTGTTTATTTCCTACCTGAATCATTAATATTCTACTTGAGAAACTTAGTAAAATGTTTACTTTTTAGTGACTTTTTAATTGAAAAATTACAAAAAAACCAGACACGTGATAATAAATTTCCAATATATTGTCCAACTAAGTGGTCTGAAGCCTCAGTAAGTAACAAATAAAACAAACAAAAAACAATGCTACAAATTTCTAATATAAGTAAACCTTATTTGGGAAGAGAAGGATTTTGGAGAACCATATTGTATTATAAAATCCAATATCACCTTCATTTCTAAAACCTTCTATGGAAGGGTTCAATGCATAATTCAGATGTTTTCTGCTACAGAAAAATATCCAAGTAAAATTGACATACCTTGAAATAATGCTTCAATGCATTTTACTGTTTGGGAATATTAAAATGAAGAATACAGGAAGTAAAGAATATCCCACTCAAAACAAAAAGAGTAACTGTAAAAAATTATGTAGGCTCTCTATTTAGCTACTTAAGGAATAATATCTTTCAAATAAGTTGAGGCCTCCAGTATTCTTATACTAAATTCTATTTTTCTTCATTCTCTTTTAAAATGAACCACTATTAAAAACTTGAACTCTAGATAGTCCACATTTTAATATTTTGCTACATTATATACATATATATAGATAGATATACTAAAATTACATATAAATTTCCCTTTACCACTTATTGTAAATTGTTATATACATTTTATCTTTCACTTTCAATATATTATTCCCATTGTTACTTTATTAGCCAATAAGTAATTTTTAACAAAATTTAAAAAGAGGTTTTTATTTGCTCTTTTATCTGTTTATTTGTTGTTGTTGGCTTATTTTGCAATTATATTTCAGTAGAAAAAATTGGCTTATAAATAAATCTATTGAGAATTACTTTTTGACCTAGTAAGTGATCACTGCCTTTTATAAATGTTTATGTAGAATTCAAAAGAATGTATATATACTATTTATTAAGTACAGAATAAACCCAACATGTTAAGTACTTTTGTGAATTAACTTTAGAAATTTTGACATACTTCAATATTTATTTTCATATATATTGGTACTTTTAAATTATTTCATTCATACAGATGATTATTATCAATGATGTCTATATGCCATTTATTCTATAAGTATCATGATATCCCAGTTCTTCTGTTTTTGGTGTTTCCCAAATACCTTACATGAAAGTTTCACCTAAAGAAAAATGTGTCAATATACTATGGCAGATTTTAGCTAACTATAGTGTTGAGTAAGCTATAACCTAAGGTGACTTCCCTAAGGGAGATGAGCTAGACTTCCATATTCTGCTTATGAATGAGGAGTGCACTGTGTATAGCAAATTCTATCTTATCCATCTATGTCAGCTGCCACTAATTTCATCAATGGAAAGCCATTTCTAATATCCATAATGCTAATTAGCAAGCCATCACTTTCACCAATGAAAACTCATTTCCAACATTCATTATGATAATTAATACAGCCTCTGGTATTGATAGGAGTCAGAGATAGCTGAAGCACTTTTAGTAGCCTCTTCTGGAATGTGAGCTTTAGATTAAAGGTTCTATAACCACAACTAGGTGAGAATTTCTGATATAACAACGGACTGGAGCCCCTGTGGTATATATTATGACCAACATATCTACTTACATTGAACTGTGCATGATGAAATAATTTAACATCTGTGATAGATAAATCATAAATATCAAAACATGTTTATAGTTCAAATCATCTATATCCTTTCTTACTTCGGATGTTGTTGGTCCATCTTTAAAAAAATAGGTTTCATTTTTCAGAGGAGTTTTAGGTTCACAGCAACATTGAGCACAAGGTACAGAGATTTCTTATAGGCTCTCTGCTCCCACACATGCGTGGCCTCCCCATTAGCAACATCCCTGCTAGAGTGGAACATTTATTACAATCAGTGAACCTATAGCACATGATTATCACCCATAGTGCCTATTTTACGTGAGAGTTCACTCTTGGTGTTGTATATTATGGGTCTGAAAAATTGATCTATCCTTTCATGACAGAATATTCAATTTACTAAACTTACGGATTTGTCTGATTCCCCTTGTATTTTTATCAGTATTTGTTTCATATATTTCAAAATTATTTTATTAGCTATATAGCATACAGGTGATTTTTTTATATTGTCTTAGTGAATTGTTGATTTGTAGTTACTTTTACTGATTGTGAGTTTTTAATATAATAATAGTTCTGCCTTGAAAACTTACATTATCCAATATTAATTTTGCTACAACAGCATTGTTTGGGCCAGTGTTGCTCCCTTTATATGTTTAATCTTTCCTTGCCATTTTAAGTGGGTTTCTTGCATATGAAAAAAATACATATTCAATCTTTTTGTCAGTCATTTTAGTCTTTCATGTATTTTGGTCAGTGATGTATAAAGGATTATTCCAAGGCTGACATTGCTGGTTTTCATTTATTCTGTTTTTTCTCTGCTTCTTCTCTTCTACCTCTTCCCTTTTTATTTCATTTTGTGACCAATACTACTTTTCTAATTCTTCCTTTGTTTTTCTCCTACTAATATGAAAGCTATAGACTACAGTCCCATTCTTTTAGTGTCTCCTAAATTTCTAACAATATATTTTCTCTAACCATTATTGAGTTTGTGTAACATTTTCATGCTATTCTCCATACACCTCAACCATTTAATGTGGATAACAGTTTCTTCACTTCCATACTATTGACATTTCAGACCAGATAATTCTTTGTTGTAGGGGGCTGTTTCATGCACTGTAGATGTTTAGCCACATAGCCAACCATGTCTACTACATGCCATAGCCTCTGTCCAAGTGTGACAAAAGTGTCTCCAGACATTGTCAAATATCCCCTGGAGGGCAAAATTATCCCCCACTGACTATTACTGATTTAGAGGATAAAGAAGACTTACATAGCTCTTACTTTGCTAATTTTAAATGACAAGAAAAAAAGGTAGAATTTGCAAGCTAATATATACCTAACCATCTTGTATAATTAGCCTCTTAATTAACAGCTAGAGGAATTAAAAACCAACCATATGTCTAAGTCTTTAGAATTACAGTTCTTGCAAAGTTGTTTGATCACCACTTATTTTCATATCTTCAGAAAACTTCAGTTAAATAAAGAGCCAAGTAAAAGTGAAATAAGGTTTTTACCTTTAATTTCTTTCCCTAAATGTATCTGTGTGTCTACAAAGACTTAGACAGCCACTGGGGCCAAGCCAGGATTCCCGTAGTGAAACAATCGACTTGGCATCACATTGACAACATATAAACAACAGTTTGTCAACAGGCTTCACATTAGTGACAGAACATTTTTTGGCAAAACAGAGGCATCCTTCTGGGCACCATGGCAAAAACAGCTACTAGCTTTCATTCAGGACTCCTCTGTATGTAGTACCAAATTAATTAAAAGATTACAACTGTGACACTTGTTTCAAAAAGATTTTTTAAAGAAAAAATACGGCAGAGAAGAATTTCTGCTGAATAAAAATTTGCCTCTAGCAGTTTATTCAGAGTTGTTATAGACCTATAAACTCTGGCTAGCTGTTAAAGGTTTTATGTTTTGTTTTGTTTTGATCCTATTTTTTTTAAGTTAAAACTAACATTATGAAACTTATTTGATAACCTAATTTGGGAAACATAAGTATTTTCCACAAATGATGATAGCAATACTATAAATTATTCTGTCTTCAAAGTTAGTTTGTGGAATAAGAAATGAGAAATAAGAAGACAAAACTATAATTTACGAAAACATTATTTTAAATAATTTTAAATAAAGTATAAATTATGCTCAACAGAAGTCAAAGAAGAGGAGGAGCTGAGGACCATGAGAACTTAAAAGTGCTCAAAACAAAATTCTCCTGAGCCTGAACAAATAATCACTTTTCTAGCACTCACACCATTTAATAAATGTAAAAGTCATTTACCCCATTAGGAATATAAACCCCTGTGCATATATCCGTGGCTGAAAATTACTTAAAATAGAAAGAGGATGGACTCTACTCAGCTTCCCTATTCTCAGTTAAGGAACACAGTGTGTAGACAATTTTGAAAATTTTACTAAAGGCCCATCCTTGTACTCCTTTCAAACAAAGGCCAAAAGTTGGAAACTGATAGTGTTTCTTAGGAAGACCATAAAAGTAAATGTTAGTAAGTTGAAATTGCTAGACATAGAACTCACTAGAAACTATTCAAAAAGTGATTTTAACATTCATGCTGAGATTAATTGTCATTTGAATACAACAATATTTTTATATTTTTAAAAAATTTTGTTTTGTTTTGTTTTTAAGACAGAGTCTGGCTCTGTCACCCAGGTTGGAGTGCAGTGGCACAATCTCAGCTCACTCCAACCTATGACTGTCTCCTAGGTTCAAGTGATTCTCATGCCTCAACTTCCCAAGTAGCTGGGACTACAGTCATGTGCCATTAAAGCTGACTAATTTTTGTATTTTTAGTAGAGGTGGAGTTTCACCATATTGGCCATGCTGGTCTCAAACTCTTGGCCTCCAATGATCCGTCCATCTTGGCCTCCCAAAGTACTGGGACTAGAGGAGTGAGCAACAGTGCTCAGCTGACAATATTTAAAATATTTTTGTACTCTGATTAGTCATTTTTCTGAAGTTTGTAATTTAAATAGCATCTGTGCCCTGTGAACATACATTCTAAGTCACTTAGGGTAATATTTAGTTATTGAATATTTTTTCAACAGGTCTGTGCCTTTGTCTATGCCATCTTTGGGTTAGGTGTGCAATATAAAGGCAAAATGCAGTTTCTGCTCTCCAGGAATGTGTGGTCTGTTAGAAAAGATCAGCACATTTTCCCATTTACCAACAGTTGCATTACAAAAAAGTCCCAGGAAACCATTTGACCAACTCACAAAGTTAGTTCTGTGCTTAGTCTGATAAGAGTGAGAGGATATTTGAGGCAAGGTTATTGCATTAGAAAAAACAGAGGTAAAAGCAACATGTTCTATGCAGGGACTTGCAGAGAGTAGAAGGAGATGAGGATAAAGCGGGAGGCAAGGCCTTACCAATGATGATGGGAAGTTCATAACTTATTCCACAGTCTTTGAGATGTTCTTGAAGGGTTCTGAGAAAAGAAATGACAGGAATAGTAGGGCACGTTAGAAATCTCATGGTTACAGCACTGTGGATGGGGCTATTTGAAGGGAGGGCATTCTGAGACAGTGACAAGATAGATGCTTTCTCTATAATAGAATGGAAGTAGGTATAGAAAAAGCCAAAGAACTGAGAAATAATTGGAAGGAAAGATGGACCAAACTTCATGATTTAGTTAAAAGTAGAAAGTCAAGAAAAAAATGTTTCTAAGATAAGTGATCTTGTAGAATATATACAGTAACACAACTAGAGATGGCATACTTAGGGGAAGAAACTAATGAGTTTGTTTTGGATAGTCAACAATTAACAAATATTTTATTGAATGTCTACTATGTCCCAGGCACAGTTTTAGAGCTACTGATACCACGGAACAGACAAACCTACCTGCAATCATAGAGCTTAAATGTACTCGGAAATAAAAAAAGGTAAATACGTACAATTTTTGCATGTTAAACAGTGATAAATAATGAGATAAGCAGAGAAAAAGATATGCATTGTGGAGGTTGAAATTTTAGATAATTTGGGCAAGTAAAAGGTCTATTAAAATGCCTTTGGTAATGATGGGATGGAGAGAAAAGCAATAGCCATCAATACATATCAAAAAATGAAAATTACAGAAAATAAATTTTTATTTGCAGTTAAAATGGTAAGTCAGTAAAAATGATAATTGCTTTGTAAACTAATAGATATAAATGAGTAATATTTATTTTTAAGGTATTTTCCTTATTTTCATTCACTTATTCATTTAGCTAAATTGCTTTGAAAGACTTTTATGTATACCACATCATGAGCTGTGTGAGGAACATTTTTATATTGTTATTGATTTGATTTTTAAAAATCTATATAATTTAAAATAAATTTGATACATTTACTAAAATAATTTCCATTTTGATGTTCTCCATTTCATAATACAAAACCACACTTCCATCTAGTTCCATTTTCTTTCCACCAGGACTTGCTCTACCTTTCTTATAATGAGAATCTGCTGAGGACACATTCTTTCAGCTATTATATTTCTGGAAAAGTATTCTGCCTTCATTTTGAAGTAGTTTCAGTATATAAAATTCTAGATTGACAATTTATTCTCCCAAGTATTTCAGAGATTGCTCGATTGTCTTCTCACTTCCCTTGTTTCAGCAAAATATCTGCCACCATCCTCATTTTTGTTTTTCTTCCTATGTTGCTTTAAAGGTTTTATCTTTATCAATAGTTTTGAGCAATTTAATGGTGATGTGCCTTAGTACAATTTCCTTCACATTGGTTGAGCCTAGGTTTCATTGAGTGTATTGGATTTGTGAATTTTTATCAAATTTGGAAATTTTGTTACAATTATGTGAAAAAAATTTTGGTGTTCTTTTCCTCTCCTTCAGAAAGTATACATATGCCAATTAGACAGCTATATATATATTACAGAATATTATGTGGGACATAATTCTCTTTTTAAAAGTTATTTTTAGATAAGTATAGATTCACAGGAATTTGCAAGGTTAGTTCAGAGAGGTCTCATGTGCCTTTCATCCAGTTTCTCCGGATGGTTACCATTTAAATAATCATAGCACAGAATCAAAGCCAAGAGACTGCCTTGGTACAATGTACATCCACTATTCCATCTTATGTTATCACATGTATATATTTGTGTAATGCCACCACATCTAAGAACTATTCCATTCCCACAAGTCTCCTTTGTGCTACCTCTTTATACTTGCATCCAACATCTCTAACCATTCCTAATCCCTAGTGACCTCTATTTTGTTTTTCATCTTCTGTAGTAGTGTTGTCATTTAGAGAGAGTTATACAAATAAAATTAAATAGAAAATGACCCACGAGATTAACTTTTTTCACTCAATAATCTTGTGATTCAACCAAGATTTGTGTGTATTTTTTGCTAAGTGGTGTTTCAGGAAAAGATAAACCACATTCTAACCATACATTTACTGAGGGACATTCTAGTAACTTACAGTTTTGATATTACAAGTAAACTGCTAGGAACAATCATGCCCAGATTTTGCGTGGAAACAAATTTTAATTTATCTACAATAAATGCTCAGAAATGCAATGTTTGAATTATATGGTAATGATATATTTCATTTTTAAAAGAAACTGCCAAATAATCTTATACAGTGACTGTACCATTTCATATTCCCACATTTTAAAAATGGCTAAGGATGTGAATAGACATTTCTCAAAAGACATGCAAATGGACAGCAAGTATAAGGGGGAAAATGCTAAATATCAATAGTCATCCAATAAATGCAAGTTAGAATGGCTGTTGTCGGAAAGACAAAAGATATATATTGATGACTACATGGAGATAAGGGACCTCTTATACAATACTGGTGGAAATTTAAATTAGTATAGTCATTATGGAAAAATGTGTGGAGGTTCCTCAATAAATTAAAAAAAGTAGAACTGACATATGATCCAGAAAACCCAGTGCTTGGTATACATCCAAAGGAAATGAGCTCAGTTTGTTGAAGACATATCGGCACTCCCTTGTTTATTAAAGAATTATTCACAAGAGCCAAGATATGAAATCAACCTCAGTGTCCAGCAATGGATGAACAGATAAAGAAGATGTGATATAGATAGATAGATTATAGATAGATAGATAGATAGACAAAGAGGTTATGTAGCATTTTACTCTATCCAACAGATAAAGAAGATGTGATAAACATATCACATTGTATTACATATCACATTGTTATACACACACACACACACACACACACACACACACACACACACACAAAGGGAATACTATTCAATCTTATAAAAGAAGAAAACCCTGTCATTTGAAACAACATGGGTAAACCTGGAGGACATTATATTAAGTGAAATAAGCCAGGCAGAGAAGGATATATCATACAGATCAAATACTGTATGATCTCACTGATATGTAGAATCTAAAACAGTCTAATACATAGAAGCAGAGAGCAGAATGGTGGTTATGGGGGACTAGGGGAGGGAGGGAGGGTGTGTTAGGCAGATGTTGGTCAAAGGATACCATCCATCCAAATTTGAAGTAGATCAGAGGAGTAAGTCCAAGAAATCTATTGTGCAACATGGTTAATAACAATGTATTGCATTCTTACAAATTGCTGACGGAGTAAATTTTAAATGTTCTTATTACCAAAAAATTATAAACCTGTGAGGTACTGCATATGTTAATTAGCTCAATTTAGCCATTCCACAAATATATATATATATATATATATATATATATAAACATGTTGTACACAATATTCAATGTTTGTCAATTAAAATAAAGTAAAAACTTTGGAGAAGAACCAGAGATTATTACTTAAATAAATTTTGAATTATCACTCTAGCAAGATGTACTTAAGAAAAATACTTAAAAGCAAAGGGAAAATGTAGAAAGGCAGTGGTGTGAAGACGCAGACCAAGTTTGGGAAATATGAGATTTTTCACTATGGATCAGCTGATAACATGTTAGATATGGGTGCACAATGCAAAGCTGAAAGAAATAAGAGAGATAAGTGGCTTTTTCTCTCATGAAGGAAAATTTGGATTTTATTCTGTTGGTAGTATGAAGCCACCCAAGAATTCAACAGGGAGCAGGACATATCAGACATGCTCCTTAGGAAGACTGTGTTTGCAAATCAAACAGGTCAATTTAAAAATTTTAAGCACCCAGAATAAATTTATTGTGTAATAAATAAAATGATTTAAATAGATTAAAAGAATGTCCATGAAATATTAATACATCCATGAAACACAAAAGAAAATCAATCAGATAATTGACCACAAAAAAAATGTTAAATCCAATTAAAGAGTAGAAATTTTAAAGGTTAAAATCTTTCATCATAAATACTATGACTATAAATAATTTTAAAACATTGAGCAAAAAAGTAAAATTAAAAAAAATCCTGCAATATGATACTTAAAAATGTAGAACTGTCATATGAAAAATGTTACATGTTGTACCCTGAATACTTTTTCCAACCTAATATTTTTAAACTTGTATGCCGTGGTTTTATGATCATGTTTTTGTGGCTTAATATTGTGGCAGGTGACATGATAAGGGGTTTAGATAAGATAATTCAGGCTATCTTAAAAAAAGAAGAAAAAGAAAAATCTATATGCTACTTACTGTTCATTTCTATGTCTGCATTTAAATAAAAATAATATTTAATAAATGCTCATTATGCTGCAAAACAAAATTCTATCCTTATTTGGGTTATGTTAGTTTGGGTTTAAATTTTAATATCTCTCAAATTCCCTTTTGTATTCCCTGATAGCCTAAACAGATGCTTAAATCATATTTATTGTAATTAACCCACTTAGTTTCCTTTGTTTTTGATTCTTTATTATTAATAATTCCTCTCTACAGCCTATGTTTTCTACTAAATCTATTCATTGGCAGAGCGCACAGGATAATCTTGGTCTTTGAAAACTGAAGCAACTGTCTTACATTACCAAACAAAAAAATAATTTGATTGATTTTCTGCAGCAAGGTTTTCAAAATACTTCAAAGTCATATTATATGCTTTTAATCAATTCAGTGAAAGGTTAATATTTTGAAATATAAAGGCTCTCTGTATTTCAACTATTATTTCGAATAACAGATACCCATTTCAAACAAAATGCATTTCAAAATCATAGCAATTGTTAACAATATTATTCTAAAAGAAATTTATGTTAGAATTATAGCACAGAAAAAATTTAAAAATACGATATTACACAAGCTGAGGCATATATAAATGTGAAAACTAAAGAACCAATTATTTAAGTCTATTAAGAATTAAAAATGAGAATATTCTATAATTGTATTTATGCACAAATTTAAAGTATACTAAACTGGCTTACTGATGACATTATTTTAGAACTTGGCAATTAAAGACCTAAAAGTGGTCATTAGAAATTAATTTCATGCCATCATCTCTGGAGAGAGCATTATAAACAGGTATGCCTCCTCTACTACACTCACTGATTCAAAAATACATTTATTATGCATCTATGATGTTTGAAAGGACAATAGCCAAGAGATTTTGGTGTTTAGGTGAATGGGCAGTAGTTAGGATTAAAAAGGGGAGAAAACACTGTGCCCTCATAGTGAAAAGTATGGCCACTTACTAGTGATAACACAAAGCACAAGTAGTAAATGCTACAAATTTAGTGAATGAGAAAGCAGCCATATCATCTGTTGTTAAATGCGTTTCTTAAAATATAATTAAATAGTTTAAATTTTAGTAGAAAGATTTTATAACTTTCTACCAATATTTTCACCATCTATTTCCTATGCAGCGTTTAAAGATTTAGATGGTGGGCCGGGCGTGGTGGCTCACGCCTGTAATCCCAGCACTGTGGGAGGCCGAGGCGGGTGGATCACGAGATCGAGACCATTTTGGTCAACATGGTTAAACCCCGTCTCTACTAAAAATACAAA
>NW_016107697.1:1925026-1936272 GCF_001604975.1 Cebus imitator
AAAAAAAAAAAAAAAAAAAAAAAAAAGATTTAGATGGTTCTAATTTCCCACAGTAAATATCTATTATTAAAAACCATTTAAATACCTATGGTCATATTGAAACAGGAAAGGTTCCCTAGTCCCCGTCGCAGGACGTGCGATGTGGCTGTGGCTTGCTTTTTCAGTTCCCCGCTGCTCAAACTTCTAGGTAGCATACAGACGGACAGGCTGTGGGGCTCTGACCCCACTGCAGCGTCTAGAGGTGAAAGTTTACAGCTCCTGAGGCCCCCCAGTGGGCGTGTGCTTCCGGGTGCTCTTTTAGTTTGCTGTCTACAGGTGGTTTGTCTTAGTCTGCTCAATTAGACCCAATTAGACCCTCTATCTTCTGGCAAGGACAGAAGGCTTTCTGTATCCTGGGTTCTTGCCTTGGTGTACTGGGAAGAATCGGATTCACATGTGGGATTGGAGAATGAGTGCAAAATTTTATTGAGTGGAAGTTGCTCTCAGCTGATGGAGGAGCCATAAGGGAGATGGTTTTCCCCTGGAGTTGGACACTCTGTGGCAATCAAAGGCCTGCCGGCATGCAGGTGCCTGTCATTATGTTCTTCTGCCAGTGTGCTCCTCTCTGGTCCTCTAGAGGACCAGACGCTTATGTCTTCTACCGCCAATGGGCTTCTCTGGAGGTATAGCCGCCTGTGTGTCTGTCTGCCCGCTAGGGTGTTGGGTTTTTATAGGCCCAGGTGGTCTTAGGAAATACATTTGGGCAGGAAATGCTTGTCCTCACCTGGGTCTCTGGGGATGGAACCCTAGCCAGGGAACCCTAACCCTAACCCGCCTTTCTCTCCAGCACTTTCCTTCCCCTGTTCCATATCATGACCATGCTCTTCCTTTGCCAGCATTCCCGTATCAATATAACATGCACCAACTAATAAATCTTCAATTATTATTGGCTCCATTTGCCTGACAGTCCATTTTAAAAATCAAATAATAATTCCTTTACTTACACACATACACACACAAAACTGAAGAGAGAAAAATCAAGCAATAGTTTTCTTAAAGGAAATTAAAGAAAGTAGTTTCCGTTAAGTAATCTGACATTATGTATTTAAAATATATATATTTTTAAAGTTGAATTCATCTGATGGGCAACGATCTACTACAGTTAAGACTTTTTCATCAGTAGAGAGTTTCAGATAGTAAACTTTATTGGCTAACTAGTGTTTGCAAACTCCAGCTTTAACACATTTGTTAATTCATCCCTCTATTATATGTTCATAAGTAGTTTTACAATATAAAGGAAAAAGAAAACCTCTTTCTAAAGTGCTATAAAATGCTATTTTTAGAAAAAAGTATACATTTTATATGGTATATATGTTGTTTCCCAAGAAGAATGTGGTAGTGTGTAAGGACAGTGATAGACCTACTCTGATAAGGTCTGTGATTTTTTTAGGTTAAGAACTTTTCAAGTGGGATTTTCCAGTCAAAATACATTTTCCATACTATAAACAGTGACTGAAAATAAACACAGATTTTCTGAGAGGTAATTTTACATTTTGCCACATATTTGTCATAACATTCCACCTTAAAATAATATTTCTGAACTCTTACCTTAACTGACCCATTAATAGTCTTCCTCCCCAATTTCATGCTTCAATGTGATCACTAACAAAACAGTCGACATTTCTTAGCTGGGAGGTAATAGCATTTGTGAATGACCCGAAATCCTCTGGAATTGTATTCTACCTGATTTTCAAGGCTGTTTAATCCATTTGTATGCTCCAAATTTTCCATTTGAATTTGCATCAGGTCATGTAATATCAGTTTCTTCTGTGTCACCTGATGTAGCAATAACTTCATATAATGTGACACTGTGTAATGCACAGTTTAAAAAATCCCTTTTCTTCTACTGGAGTGGAATATATCCAATGCTGCATCTATCCTACACCACTGATCTACTTAATGGGTGTAACTACTAAATAAAAAATATCTAGCTACTTCTGTGCATTTCAGTATAACGATTACATACTTGTATTTCTAATTAACCATACCACTTTGTACCATAAACATGTTTCTTATATCATAATAAAGAAGCTAAATATTAAAACAATAATAAATTTCCCTTTCCCCCTTCCACCCATGGGAGTTGTCAGGTTGGAATGCAAGAAAACAACATCACTTTGTATTATTGAATTTTGTTTAAATATTCATTTGAGAAGTGAATACCAGAAAGGGAGCATTATTTCTGACTGAAATTTAGCAGGCAAAGGATGGTGAATTCTGTCTCTAAGGCCAGACTTCATGTCATACTCTAGGTTGTGGGTCTGCAAACAATGACCTGCAAAACAAATCTGGCCTACAGTCTGTATTTATAGTTTATTGGAACACAGCGATACCCATTCTTTTTCATATTGTCATTCTTTTTCATATTGGCTGCTCTTAAGCTACAAAGGCAATACTCACTAGTTGCCACAAATACTATCTGTCCCACAATGCTCAAAGATATTCTACCTGGCCTTTTAAAAATTACTGATCTCTATTCTAGAATTTTTGTGAACTGTGAACTATTTGTTTCATGATGTTAACAAAGACATAATCACACAGATTCTCTGCAAGGATGACATAATTTTTAAAAGCAAATAAACATACTGAAATGCTAAATGAAACTAGTTCCCTTGCAAGCTCCAGGAAATACAGTCATATCTCATAGCTGAGGGAGCTTTTGTCTTTTATTTCGGTATTTAGTTTTGTTTTGTATTTAGGTATGCTTCTAATGTTTATTATTTGATTTCTTATCTCCATTGTTTCTTATATGGAAAGCAAGGATTTGGAAAGAGCAGTCTACCAACTTCTAAGGAGAGTTGGCATCTTAAAGAAAGCATCTTAATTGGTGAGTGTCTCTTAGAAAAGAATAAAAAACTGTCTAGTACACTAAGTAAGTAACTAAATACTAACAAACTAATCACCTACTCTGGGTTAGATTCTGTAAGACAATCTGAGACCAACTGACTTTTTATTGCTATAGGAATATCCTTGCACTGTATTACCCCACCACATTTGGAGGGAAATTCCCATACTTCTCTTTGAATAACAAAACAAAACAAAAAAAAACTTTGTAAAGAATTTTATAGACTATGGCATGGTACTAGACTAGGCAAACATAGAGGGTGATGAAAGGTCCGTTAACAGCAGCCTACATTGAGGATTACAGAAACATCTTCCCCAAAGGATGATAATGAACAGACCCAATGGATGAGACCTTTACCAGTGGAAGTCTGATGTAATAAGGAGTAGATTTCAGCATCCAGGAACTGTGCATAATTTGATGTGCAAATAAACATTTCCCTTCCTATCTTCTGATAATGTTTAAGTGCTATTTATTTAAGTTTTTCTTTTGAGGAAGAGATATCCATTGATAGCAGAACAAATAATGAGCCAAATATACTGAGACTTGCTAGCAGCCAGTCTGACTGGATGGGTAACCATTCTGATATGTACCTTGTGTGTACGTGTTGGAAGGAGGTGTAGTAAACACTTAAATATCACCTCTGACTGTTACTAACCTGAAATACTCTTTGAATTCTTCCACCACCCACGCCTCTCTCTTTCCCTTGAGACACTTCCGGTTTTAGTCTGATTATAGAAGATAGAATCCATTGTCAATAATACACTTTGATTAGTTAATAGGTTGTTTAAATTGCAGTAAGAACTGAATTGCTCATATACTTGTACAAATTGTCACTGTGTGTATACAGTTATCTAATGTATTCTGCAATTTTTCCTTGTGAAATTAACAGGGCCTGGGGGAAAATTCAGTTATTAAACTTGAATTTGCATCTGAGACCTACAGGACACTACAGAATCTCAATTTATACATGAAGTTAACAAGGTACAGAGTTTATGCATTAAATTCCCTTTCTGTTTCTGCCATCTCTGTTATATTACTTTAATATGGACATAGTAATAGATATATAACAAAAGTGCTATGTACATCAATACAGCTCTGAGACCAATCTCTTTGTGTAGTTTTATCAAATTTAAATGACATACTTAAAAAGAGTGTCTTCTGAGTATCCTACCAGATATATAAGGCACTATATTTAAAAAAAAAAAAAAAAAAAGAGCCACCATGAAAGAATCTGTTCAGGGGTATTCTTCAAGTGCACTCTACATGCATAACATGAGGCTGAAGAAGCTCTCAGAAAACTCAGTTTTTTCTGCAAGAAGCATCTTGAATTTTAAACCTTCTAAATGTTGTTTTCAGGAATAGTAGCTCTCAGGGGCAACTTAATCAGCCCTTTTACCTAAAATATATAAGATAATTTGACCTCTAGAATCTGAGAACTTTGAAAACTGCACTAGTTTGCATGAATTTCCCAGAAACAAAATTTCTTCATTGTCAAAAATGTTCAATTATAAAAATATATCCGTCTCCTACACCTATTTAAAATCCTGCATATACATCATATTTATATTTTTTATCAAAATAGCAAAAGGGCAGAATAAATTCTATCCCACCCAACTATATCATGGGACACATACTCTCGGTGTTTGCAGTTTCCTGGGAGCTAGACACTGAGAAGCATAACAACTGCACAGAAAAAGAAAAGTGGCATTTAGTGCTTTCCTTCTGGGAAAGACAATGAAAAGCTCTAGAAGCACTCCCATGTGGCAGAGACTGAAATGTAGAATCTACAGAACACATCTGAAAATGCTTTTTGCACTATGTAGGCTTATACATACTGCATCTAACACTAAATAGAATGTCATTTTTCTATTTTACATTTAGTGTGGGCAAGAGAGCATGAGTGGACCACACCCAGTGGTACTACAAGATGCACTGGCTGCCTTGATTGTTAACTTGACACTCAGCTGCCTAAGATACCATCAGGGAATCACATAGGCACCAAGCACTGTAATTGTCATTTTTACTGACAACTGAGTTGATGTACTATTATATTCCTAAGTAGCATTGACAAAAACATTGAATTATTTGTAATAAGAACACAATTTTAATTTAAATTATTTTTTAAAATTTTAACAAAATTGAAATGAGCTTTTTAAAACTGTATATTTTCAGTATTTCTATGTTTGTCTGGTAAACTATTTATAAGTGAGATCATCAAATGAGATTATTAATTTAAACCATCTTTTCAATGGAAAAGCACTTTAAAGCTATAAGATGCTTTAAGTCACTTAAAAAGATACTAGATTTTCTGTGATTATATGGCTTGTCCTACTGTACAATTATTGACATATTTAATATGTTTGATGGTCTCAACATATGATCTAAATGGTAAGCTTATTGTGGCATCCTGTTGGATTATTAAGTCATGGGGTGGTGAGGGGAACGCTCTATATTTTGGGAAGAGGCTGGTGTCACTGCCTAACAGAGTCATTGAGAAAGCTTAAGAAAATGATTTTTACCAAAGTGTGGACAACTTAAATGAAACCAGCAATAGAAAGTAAAGTTGGCTGGGCATGGTGGCTTACACCTATAATCCCAGCAATTTAGGTGGTTGAGGCGGATGGATCACATGAGGTAAGGAGTTCCAGACCAGGCTGGCCAACGTGGTGAAACCCCATCTCTACTAAAAATACGAAAAAAAAAAAAAAAAAATTAGCCGGCATGGTGGCAGGCACCTGTAATCCCAGCTACTCAGGAGGCTGAGGCAGGAGAATCCCTGGAACCTGCGAGGTGGAGGTTGCAGTGAGCCGAGATCCTGCACTCCAGCCCAGGCAGTAAGAGCAAAACTCTGTCTCAAAAAAAAAGGAAAGAAAGAAAAATAGAAAGAGAGAGAGGAAGGAAGGAAGGAAGGAGGGAAGGAAGGAAGGAAGGAAGGAGGGAAGGAAGGAAGGAAGGAAGGAAGGAAGGAAGGAAGGAAGGAAAGAAAAAGTCAAGTCTTCCCCAGATAATAATGGGGAGTTATTGCCACACCAGGATTGATGGGCAAGGGGAGGAAACAAGTATTAGACCCCAGGGAGTCACAGATAGCTTTAAAGAGAATTGTATCTCTTGCCAGCCCATGGCTTGGCAGGGAAGGTGCTATGGAAACAAAACCCCGACCTCCCTCAACTTCTACCCTCTAATCTTTTGTCTATACCCATTGGTTGACACAATCTCAGTTCAGAGGACAAGAGATCCTAATAATGAAATTCAAAAATGTCAGCTTCTGGAGGCACAGAGTAGGGTTGATCTGGCAGGTTAAATAAAGAATATTAAAAATAGAAGTTAATAATTCAGAATTAAGTAAATTTCTGAAGTAAACTTCTACTGTTTTAAATATGAAAGCACGTGTTTTTTTAAAGTAAATTTGATATCAATAAAGTTCATTCATTCACATATTCAGCAGAGCTTGAGTGAATACTTACTATATACTCTGTGCTAAGTGCTTAGTAAAATTATTTGATATGATTTGTCTCTTCAGGGGTTTTTATAGTTTTGTTTAAAATATAGATGTGAAAAATCAACTAATACAGCCATACTGTAAGAGGAAATTAAAAAGAAGGAAGAAGAAGAAACTAAAAGATGGCTTCTAGGTCAAAAAAAAAAAAAACACATGCCAAATGTTAAGGAAGAACAGGAATGAGACAAGTGGACAATGCGAGAATAGGAGAAATGACCTTGTAGGTAAAGTGAGTAGTGCAAAGACATGGGAGCTCAAGGAAGCTTGGTTCGGGAAACTGGAACTTTCTCCGTTTTGCAATAAGGAAGGAAAAACCTAGGGCCAACAAGTCTGGTCTAAATCATTAAGGTACTTTATTTGATAAGTTAGCAGTTGTGTTTTTTTGTTGTTGTTGTTTTTTGTTTTTTTTTTTTTTGGTTTTTTTTTTTGAGACGGAGTTTCACTCTTGTTACCCAGGCTGGAGTGCAATGGCGCAATCTCGGCTCACCGCAACCTCCGCGTCCTGGGTTCAGGCAATTCTCCTGCCTCAGCCTCCTGAGTAGCTGGGATTACAGGCATGTGCCACCATGCCCAGCTGATTTTTTGTATTTTTAGTAGAGATGGGGTTTCACCATGTTGACCAGGATGGTCTCGATCTCTTGACCTCGTGATCCACCCGCCTCGGCCTCCCAAAGTACTGGGATTACAAGCAGTTGTGTTTTATCCTAAAATGGATGAGGAGCCAAGGAGGAATTTTAAGCAAGGGAAAGGCCTAAACAGTTTGGCATTCAAGAGATATAACTCTTACATGTGTGTAGAGGAAATCAAACGGCTTGGAGATAATAGTGTAAAGGATGCATGGGAAGAGTATAAAACTAGAGAGCAATTAAGAGATTATTACAAAATCTGGAAGTGCCAAAGGCTTTATATTAGAGTTATCAGAGAACTAGGACCAATAGGATGCATACATTTATTAAAAGGAATTGGCTCACGTGATTATAGAGGCTGGTGTGTCTCAAGATCTGCAGTCTGCAAGTGGTAGAACAAGAAGAGCTGATGATTTAGTTCCAGTCCAAGTCCAAAGCTCTAAGATTCAGAAGAATCAATGGTATAAGTTCCAGCCTGGAGACCTGGAGGCTAAAAACACAGGATGAGTGGATGTTCCCGTTCAAGTCTAAATCCTGGTAAAAAAAACAATGTCACAGCTAAGAAAGGCAGGAGGAATTCCCAGTTACTTGAAGGTGGGCAAGCTATTTTGTCCTGTTCAGGTTTCCTGCTGATTGAATGGATCTGTCCACATTAGAGAGGACAATCTCTTTCACTCAGTCTACCAACTCAGATACTAACCTCATCCAGAAACACTCTCACAGACACACTCAGAACAATGTTTGAACAAATGTCTGCTCACCTCATGGCCCAATCAAATTGACACATAAAATTAACCATCACATTCTTGATGGGAAGAACACAAAGAATATATGTAATAGAAATTGGAAATCAAATGGCTTGGAGATGATAGTTAAGCCTGATTCCGCAGAGTCTGTCTTGCAGACCTGAGTAAAATGTGATCTTACCACTATGAGACCAACTGAAGGATTAGCAAATACAGGGGAGTTCAGGTTTAAAAAGATTGGGCAATGCGTGTGGGGTAAACCAGCATATGGGAGACAAGGCTGCGCTAACGTAAAGATGAGCTTTATATGGTTATTATAAACATTTAAATGGGCAACTTTTATGTAATCATCTATTATTACAGTCAAATTATAACTACTCCATATGGGTCATATGATTAAATATAAGAGAACTGAGAGCACTAAAGTGATCTACCTTTTCCTTAGAAAAAGAATAGGTAAAAGCAATGGTCCACTTGTATGTGTAGATTCATTATATATTCAGGAGATTAATATATTGATATTGAATAATTTTGTTATATTTCTATTATATTTTTTCTTAGATGTACTTTTTCCATTTTCTGTAACTTTTCATGCAGGTATTTGTAAACAATAGTAACAACATTGTTTATTTTGAAGAAAATAATCAATTTAGATAAATAGCAACTTAATAGAGGGTGATTTAAAACCCCTTTAATAAGTTACCTTTTGTTACTGTGTCTTTGCAGATAGCATTTTCACTACTCTGGACCTGACTACATATAAAATAAAACATGTTTTTAACAAATAATAATTGTATTATTATTAATTATGTATCATTACCTAATTTTTCTTATGTAGAGCTATCTACGTGTGAAGATTTTCTATGTTAACATAACATGGTGAAATGGATAAGTTGAATATCATTTGCAACATCCAAAGGCAAATTAGTTGATATCAGTTGCTTCCTTAATACTTAATTATAAGACATACTATAACTTTAAGGCAACACAGCTGTTTTCAATGTAGCCTCATTTTTCAGCATCCATTCAAGTTCATCCCCTCCATAGAGGCTGCCCTGGTTCCTATAGAAGCTTCCAAACACTCTTGTTTCCAAACTCCTCTAAAGCATGCTCTGTACCAAAAATGTAACATTTTCACTAACTGTTTCATGTGTTTGTTTTAATTTTAACTGTAAAGCCAGATGGTAATCTCCTTGAGGTCAGGGACCTAATATCTCATTTTGAGCTTCTTCGCCCCTAGCACCAATATTGGTTATATATTTTTGTGGCCTACATATTGGTAGATTTATTTATTTCTCCTGAGCCTTACTTAAAAAAAAACTGAAAGGAAATTAGCCTATATTTTATATAAGTTTTTGCAAGATAATTTTTAAATGCAGCATAAAATTAAACCTGTTGAAGATATCACAATGTAATAAAAAAAAAGAAAATAAATAATCTTTAGTCAATAACTTAGGACTTAGATCAAACATCACGTATGGCAATATTCTAAAGAGAACTCATGACGTTTCGCTTCAAATTAAAATTGAAGTACATTTTGTAACTCAAAGATATGTATGTAAAATCACTTAAAAGATAAGCTATATACATAAACCTAACTTCCTTATTAGAGAAAAGTTAAAAACATTTATTTTCAACATAAAATAATAAACCCCCTTACCACACCAAATTTTGTCCTCTTTTTAAAAAACATTCAAATGGGTTTTTGTACAACTCAAAACCACTTTATTCTTTTATTTCTTTTGTAGTTTGTAGGATATTTCTGTGTTTATGTATTTTCATAGACATAGCCATCTATTGGTATTTGTGAAGGATTGGCTACAAAAATGCTTGTGGATACAAAAATCCTCGGATACTCAAGTTCTTTATCTAAAATGGTGTCGGATTTGCATGTAACCTATGCAGATCCTCCTGTTTCTTTAAATCAACTCTAGATTAATTATGATACCTAATGTAATCAAATGCTATGTAAATAGTTGTTATGCTGTATTGTTTAAGGAATAATAACAAGAAAAAACTCTGTATATGTTCAGTACAGACACAATCATTCTTTTTTTTCCTAAATATTTTTGATCCAGGATTGGTTGAATCCATGGACACACTGCACACAGATATGAAGAGACAATTGTATTTATGTTTAAATGTAAAGTATTTATGCCTTCCTAAATTCATCGCAAAGTAAAATTATATGAATTGAATCCACTTTTTAATTTTCCTAAATAGTTAAAACAACAACAACAACAACAACAACAACAGCAACTGTTTGAAAGGACTTAGGTTAAGAATTAAAGAAGACCCCAGGTCCAGCTATCTAGCAGAATGGTTGTCAAGGTATACGTTCAATTTACAGAGTTAAGCTGATGTGTGCATGTAGCAGTTCAGAAACCCTTTCTTTGGAGAATCTAGAAACGGATACTTCCAGCCATATACAGGCATATAAAAATTAGCAGTAAGACTGTGTCCTAAACACAGGAGAAACTTATATTTCAAACTGCTGTGAACTGTTTCCTGTTCTGCAAACTTCTCCAGCTCTATCAGGACTGATATTTTCCTTCTATAGATGTGAATGTCCATCAATGACCTAAACCCTCTTTTGGGTATCCCCAAATTCCACTAAAATTTATGAAAGCAATTATGTTCTCATCTTATTGATATTTAAAGCATAATTTTAGTTTTAAAATGGCTAGAAACTTATCCTTAATTCTTTCTAAAACATTTTATAACCTAGCCCCATATAAAATTTTAGGGCAAAGAAGACTGTTGCTAATACCTAAACTGTTCTTGTTGTTTTTGTTGATTATGAAAACATTATTTTCAAATAGGATACATGATGCATAACAAAATTTAAATACAAATATCTAGATATTTATTAGATACCATACTCCATTCTCACTAATTTTACTTGTTATTAATCATTAATTAATCCAACCCTTGCTGTCTTGCCAAAGTTCAACAGACAAAACTCAAGTTCACCGTCACTGGAAATACCCCATTTATCTTTACAATTTTTCCTTCTTTCTTTTTTTTCCCTTACCTACAGGAGTGATAGAGGAAAAAAAATTTGAATCGCAGTGTGATGCCGCTGGTATGTATAAAAAACCCTTGGCAGTCGTTTTCCCATCAGCAGTTTCCCTGCTGGCCAGCTTCTAAGTCTCTCCCAGTCCCCTTCTCCTCAGGTAGCTGGCTGCTAGATGTTTACTGATTAATTTGCATCAAATATTCTCCTAGCAACCAACACTAGGATAGGATTGATACTTTTGTAAAAGACTGTTTTATGTTAAAGAAGCTCAGACTTCCTAAAACACCACAAACATAAGCTAATAACATTTAAGCACATGTATAATGTGATTCCTTCACATTTTTAAAACTAATTTCAGGCCAATTGATTTTTATTGTTGTATTTATTTGGAGAAAATCAGCAACTTTTTTTTCTATTTTAAAATTAGCATTTGTGAACATATCCTTTTTTTTTTTTTTTTTTTTTTTTTTTT
>NW_016107697.1:1936297-2016297 GCF_001604975.1 Cebus imitator
TTTTCTGGTAGACAGAGTCTCACTCGCTCTGCTGCTGAGGCTGGAGGCTGACGCCTGGAGTGCAGTGATGTAATCTCAGTTTACTGTCATTTACTGCAACCTCCTGCTTTCTGAGCTCGAGTTATTCTCCTGCCTCAGCTTCCTGGGTAGCTGAGATTACAAGTGCCCTCCATTACACCCAGATACTTTTTGTATTTTTAGCAGAGACAGGGTTTTCCCATGTTGGGAAGGCTGGTCTCAAACTCCTAACCTGAGGTGATCCACAGCCTCAGCCTCCAAAAGTTCTGGAGTTACAGGCATGAGCCATCATGCCTGGCCCACATCCCCGATTAAAACATAGGTAATCTTAACCATGCAGGAATATACAATGTATACTTTAAATAAAGCGACAAAGAATTCAGGTCATTGTAATTGTTAGTGTAAGGCATTTAAATGAAAACAAATAGTTCTAATTTTAATTGCCAGTTACATAAAGAACACAGTAAATTTTCCCATAAAACATGATTAATTTTATTTTTTGAACAAAAATAACATGAAACACAAAAGTTTTCATTAAGATTTACTCTAAATGAAAAGTTAATACACTCATTTTCCCTACTTCTAAACAGTGTCAGTGTCACCATTTATATATAAACTTCAACAAGAATTTATAATATCAAATTATTAATGGAAAGAAAAGCCGTAAGACAAAATATAATGTGTAATAAACCATTCAGAGTAACATTAAATACACTACCAATAGAACATGATATCTTAGCTGGCCTTTGAAATAAGAGGAGGAAATATTTTATTATGCCCCACTAAGATCTTAATTTAGCAGAGAACAATACAAGAGTAGTGTATCGTATTTTAGAATGATCAATAACAGTTTCAGATTTTAAAGTTATTAAGTTTAAAAGTGGTAATCTCAAGGCTATAAAACATTTTATAACTTCAAAAAATCTAAGATTCAAAAATAAAAACCTATAGTTTAATCGTCTGGTGAAGATAATAGAATATTTTTTCTAGAGGTAAGAATAAAGCAGCAAATCCTTCATATGAAAATGCATTACAAATTCATCCATGATGGTGATTACCCCTAGAATAATAAAAGAGTGATATTTATGCAAATTTCCTTTTCCACTAATAGTTTATTGTTTTCTATGTGAGCATTTCCTAAATCTTACATGTGCTTTTAAGAAAACTGAAATATAAATAATAAACACTTCAAGTTTCAAGACTTTTTAGTTTGGTAGTATATTAAAAATCTAATTCAAATTTTAGAAATGGCATCTATAGATATTGTAACTTTTCAGCACCTTAATAAATGATTGCAAAACATATGATCTTCTAGGGTTAGAGACGTGGGAACCCATATTTGTTGAAGACCTACTCTATAATAGGTACACTGTCAGAATTTTAAATAAACTGTCTCACATAATCATTTCTAAAACAGTTAATACATATATTATCCTCAAATTATAGATCCTATCTGAGATTCAGAAATTTTAAATTGCTCCCAAAGACCACAAAACAAAGCAAAGCCCAAGTTGAAAATCATGTATGTCTTCTTTTGTGAAGTGTCTGTTCATATCCTTTGCCCACTTTTGAATGGGCTTGTTAGTTTTTTTCTTGTAAATCTGTTTTAGTTCTTTGTAAATTCTGGATATCAGCCCTTTGTCAGATGGGTAAACTGCAAAAAATTTTTCCCATTCTGTTGGTTGCCGATTCACTCTAATGACTGTTTCTTTTGCTGTGCAGAAGCTGTGGAGTTTGATTAGGTCCCATTTGTCTATTTTGGCTTTTGTTGTCAATGCTTTTGGTGTTTTGGTCATGAAGTCCTTGCCTACACCTATGTCCTGAATGGTTTTGCCTAGATTTTCTTCAGTTTGGGTCCTTTGTAGGGACATGGATGAACCTGGAAACCATCATTCTCAGCAAACTGACAGAAGAGCAGAAGATCAAACACCGCATGTTCTCACTCATAGGCGGGTGTTGAACAATGAGAACACATGGACACAGGGAGGGGAGCACTACACACTGGGGTCAGTTGGGGGGAAATAGGGGGGACGGTGGGGGGTGGGGAGCTGGGGAGAGATAGCAAGGGGAGAAATGCCAGATGTAGGTGATGAGGAGGAAGGCAATAAATCACACTGCCACGTGTGTACCTATGCAACAATTTTGCATGTTCTTCACATGTACCCCCAAACCTAAAATGCTATAAATAAATAAATGGGGAAAAAGAAAATCATGACCATGGAATGCCAAATCTGATTCCTTTCATTATATAAACAACTTTCCATAATTATGGAAGCAAAACCATGTTCCAACACGCAAGTACTTAGTAATTGGTACCCAAGTTTCACAAAGTACTCAGCCAGACTTGGCCTAGACTTTAAAATTACCACTTTCTGTGTCAGTTTGCTGAGAATGATGGGGAGGGATAACATTGGGAGAAATGCCAGATACAGGTGATTGGGGAGGAAGGCAGCAAACCACATTGCTATGTATGTACCTATGCAACGATCTTGCATGTTTTTCACATATACCCCAAAACCTAAA
The DNA here is from genome assembly GCF_001604975.1 of Cebus imitator. Classification (NCBI taxonomy): domain Eukaryota; kingdom Metazoa; phylum Chordata; class Mammalia; order Primates; family Cebidae; genus Cebus; species Cebus imitator. The sequence continues at coordinate 1,938,839 of NW_016107697.1, forward strand.
ATGCAATTTTCTATATATATGATTACCGCTTTTTGTTTCCCCTTATGGCCTGACAAAATCCCTAGCATTTTCAGGTAGCAGTGATAAACGATTAAACTAACCTGCATAAAAATATGAGACTAAGCAACAAGTTTTAAATGTTTACCTTCAGGTAGCGAATGAAATGAAATTTGAGTGGAGGCAGTGAGTTTTTGTGTGTTTGTGTGTGTGTAAATGATTATGTCTTGCTAATTCATACATACATTCACACACACACACATACACACCTCACACACTCTCAAGAATGCCTTTCTCCTCCATCTTTGCATAGCCCAATGCCAGAAACACTCTTTGCTAATGAGATTTGAAGAATAGATGTCCCTGATCCATTTGCCGACCTATCAAAGAGTTCCAGATCAATGCTTTGTGTTGAGCCATTGACCATTGTTAAAACCACGGCTATACTGATAATAAATGAAAAAATATAGAAAAAGAATAACCTGTTGTTATCTGCTCAATTTTTCTCTCTCCTGAGTAGCACCAAGCAAGAGATTCAGACAGCAAGGTTTTAGAAAATGTATGATTACAAATACATGTGTTCAATGATGTCACCCACATTTTGAAGAGTACATCATTAAGAAATATGAGCTAAGTGTCTACTTTCAAAACACTGGAAGAAAAATAATGGCTTAAACTGCTATAAGAGGATGCAAAACTAAAGGACAAAATGATTTTTATATATGTTCTTTGTTTCAAAAATGAAAGGCAAAATTGAGAGCTAATACTTTATAGAGTTCAATATGATGACCTTACTAAAGGTGGAAGAGGGAAATGACATCTAGAGGGAATAGTAAAAGAAGTGAGCAATAATAAATACTAAAATAAATTCTGGAAAATATGTTGCAGTACCAACAACTTGAAAACACTTAAGGATTCGACAGAGAAAATAAGTAGGGTATTGCCTTAGTTGTTTATGAACATGCAAAAGAGAAAAATCAAAAATAGCTCTTTGCAGTGGCCTGAAGTAGTAGGGAACCAGTGGGTTAGAAAAAGTAAATCGTGTTTTAAAGAAGATATATCCTGCCACTGTCCTCAACCCATAAACACAGCAGTATATCAGTTTTATCAGAAATTATATAGACTGTTAAGCAGATTATATCTTATAAATCATTAAAAATATTTTTACATTAAAATTCCAATACACTGTCTATACCCAGAGCAGCTATTGCTTACAAGTGATAGTGGCGGATAAAGTAGCCCTACCTGTGTAATGCCACACAAGGCATTCTTGCTGAAAAATATTCTTAGACACGAATAACCTTCAGAGGGACTAGATCCAGCTCAGTGCAGCACTCCACTCCATCTCCTACATCATCCTCAGTTTACGACCCCAGGTCCTGCCATCACCCTTGATATCTTCAGCTCATTTGAACAACTCTTCCAACAATCCAAATGTGTGACCCTTGACAACTTATTATCCCACTATATCTACCCTTATGATAATGTTGAGTAAGCTCATAATCATCATCACATCCAGGGTCTGGCAATGGATCTATCTGAAGTATCAAATTCCAGAATCCCACCCTGATTACAGTTCTGCATCATATTCACTCTTCCTCTGGATCATTTCAGCTGTATCTGGGCTTCACCTCATTAAGGTTTTTAGTTCCAGGCTACCATCCCTTTCTCCCAATACATTAGCTTCCTCTTGAACTCACTACTCCATATCACTGGTTGAGACCTCAAGGTATTCCATTTCAATTACTTCTGTTCCTCCACCCCAGACTCGGCACACAAGGAATTCAACCAACCCAAAACTTTTGTTGTTTTCATATCTGGCTTGCTTGTGTGATACATTACTTTGGCAATCATATTTACTATCTTCAGCCAGGCTCAAGTGGCACTGACCTTCCATTATCAGTCAGTGGTCAGCTGTCATAACAGTGATCTCCTATTCCTGAATGGCCACTCAAAATATTCCCATCACCCTGAAAAGCTTTACCTAGTGGTGTGCTAGTAAATGTTCAATCAACAGCCCTTTGAAAAACCACACCAACAAAAAGGCCCTAATTTGTAGCATTTGCTGATTTTCAAACTGTAAATGCTTCCAATCACGGCTGGCCCAAACTACTAATGTGACATCACTGAATACAGAGTGGGGAAGCAAGGTACAGTAAGTAACATACCTTCATAAGGCCTTTCCACAAAATACAATCTGGTATCTGTTCTCAGACACAATAGACGTAAATAATCTCAAGAGTATAATTAACAGTGAAAGGTTGTAAAATAATTAGGAAACCATGACTGTTGAGTATTTATTACTTTCACTTTAATATGATTTAACTATAAATTTATGTAATTTACATTTTAATAATAGCCGTGTTTAACAACTAGCTCTCAAAATTCCTGAAAACTCAACAATTAGCTCCTGTAAGCTTCAGCACGTCACTGCCCTTGCTCCGCTGGGAACTTTTGTTTCCCTCAGTGGATGATGCTGCCTCATACTTGACTGAAACACATTCAGGATCACCCATTAATGAAATTAAAAACATGCTTTCACCCCTGAGCCTGGTGTCTACATCTACTCATCTGACTTTTTTATATCTGGATTTCATTTTTATCAGCAATTCCATTAAAAAGGGTCCATATAACAGTAGTAATCTCTATATCCTCACCTCATTCCTTGCTTTTTCTCTGAAATTTTATCACATCACCATGGGAAAAAGCACTAAATTGCATCCGAAATGCAAGGATTTTTTTTCTTTCAGTTTTCTGATTGCTTTTTTTAAACACTTCTTGCAGCATTTGGCTTTATTTCATCTTCTTTCTATCTTAAATGGTCTTTATTCCTGACTACTGTTTGGCCTTAGGCATTCTGTGAACCGTGAGAGACTGCGCATAGTACCCTTCATGAGCATCCCTGCAAGAACCAGCTAGCTGATCAAACTGGCCTCCCTGCAGCTGAAGGGTGCTGGCCAGGTAAACAAAGTATTTGCTGCAGCTGAGTCTCGGAGGCTCGTAGTCTTTCCAGATGTAGTGGGTACAGAAGCCCTTTCCTGTTTTCTTGAGAAGAGATGATGACTTAGTAAAAAAATTGGCTCCTGGGCCTCTCATCACTTATGGGATTGCTGCTGCTACTTGTATCCCAGAAGTTAGACCTGAGCCCCAAAGCCCAGACAAAGAAATAACACATATAAGGGGACCCAGCAAAATGGGGAATATACTCAGAACACTTAGAACAGGTGTTTCATACTGAAATAGAACTGAGGTGGAGGTGAAAACACAGCTAGAATAAAATTAAGATATACACATAGACACAGACACTCAGGGCAATACATGTTTTCAAAACATTTGTGATCTGGCATCAGCTCATTAGCTCAGTTATCATTCTCTAAGCCCAACCCAGTATATATCTCAGGGATACAGGAAGAATGGTACATCCTGGAACCCAGTGTGAAAACTGTGAGAAATGCTGCAGGAGATAAAAAGTGGTTAGGATCTTGGATGAGTAACTTCAGATAAGAAAGTACCATATAGCACAGGCTTATATGAATGGCAAGAACCAGAGATATGCTTGCAAAAACTAGAGAGTAAGATAATAGGTGCCAGTAGGAGAGCAAATTCTGATTTATAGAGCGAATCTAGCAGTCTGTAATGAAGTATTTGCATATCCTATGACTCACCAATCCTGCTTCAAACTATGTCAGAGTCTCAGGATATAACTGCCCAGTTTATGTGCTGGGCAACTCCAGGGGTTTTCTTTCACACAGGGTACTGCAAATATATATATATATATATATATATATATATATATATACACTACATATGAAATTACTTGTGTTTTATAGATACACAAAGTTCAAACAAATGTTGAGTTGCTAAATGTATAGCTAATTGAAAATAGGATGAATGTGTTAAAAACTTTTGATAGTACTTAATACATATAATTAATTCAAATAGGCAGCTATATTTCTTAAAAAAGGGTAAAATATTAGAAATTCTTTATGTCTAACCTATGTTTTTAATAAAAGTCATCTATTATGATTAGAAATACTTTTAAATGTATGGAGGCAAAAACAATCAGTTTTATCATACATAAAATCATGTGCTTTCCTATCTTGTTTCTTAAGTAATTTTATCTTGACCTGTCAGAATTTTTCCCCTGACCTCTCATAATTCAATGTCCTCAATCCAAAGAAACGGCTGTTTTCATCTGTTCCACTTAGAATAATCAATACTTAGTTAAGTTCATGCATAATAATGAATATGTATCTCCCAGAACGTGTTTTGCCAAATTTTGGTATATAATTTTATCCAAGATCAGGACCTTGACAGAAGGGTATCTGCATTTTCATTTTATTTTACAAGGGATATGGGAATGCTGACTATCTACTTTCTACTTTTTCCCCATATTATTGCTTTGTAAAGGGAAGCATTCTGCCACAGTGAAATAGATATGTGTTTCAGAAAATTCTCCCTTTAGGCCCAAATATGGACTAACTTGAGTAAGTGAAAGTGGTATAGTTTACAGAATTGGTTTCTCACTAAGTATTTAGTTGAATCAGCTTTTTAGCTGCTTTCAGATTTTTAAGAGAAGCAAAAGAAAAGGCAGTCTTCTAGCATCAAGAAACACTTTACCACAGATAATTGTCTCATTTAATTTGCATTCCAATGCATACCAAACTGAAAAATAACAATACTCAGGAGTCCAATCCAATGAAAGACTTCCTATCAAGTAATAAAGTGGTAAGAGAAATAAAATGGGAGAGGAAGAAGGGCTGGGAGGAGTGACTCAGTGAAGTTGATGGGTTGGTTGCAAATTCCCAAGTTCAAGTTATCAACCTTCCTTCCTGCATTACTACTAGCTCCTCTTCCACCAGGGAAAAATAATACAGACAGCCTAAGATATCAGCCTACAAACCTCATTACTGTTGGCATCAGGTGGTAGATCAATGTTGGAGGAAAATCAATAGAAAAAATATTTTTCAGTGGTGCATACAGATGAAGAGTCTCACCAGCATTTCTTGATGGAAACCACAAAACTTTGCATATCCCCAAGAGTCATTGTTTCATGGGAAGCAAGACTTTACCTGGTGTTTTAGAGCTACTAATTTGCCCCTATATGTTTTCCTGTGTTGTAGAATCTGAAACTGTTTACTATAAAACAGCAAGGCAGAACAAAGGAAGGAAGGAAGGAAGGAAGGAAGGAAGGAAGGAAGGAAGGAAGGAAGGAAGGAAGGAAGGAAGCAGGGAGGGAGGGAGGGAGGGAGGGAGGGAGGGAGGGAAAGAGAAGGGATGGAAGACAGATGGAGATACCACTAAAAATAAAATATAATTTCTCAAATAGTGGTTTGTTTCATAGATATTGACTACATATATGTCCAAATTTAAAGACTGGAAACCTTAAGAGTTAGAAAGCATGCCTAAATTGAAAAGAGTATATCAATTTTTCATTTGAAGAGAATATGTAAAAATAATTTTCCTTGCATGGAACGATGACACTCTATAAGAAATTCCATGTCAAGGGATGCTTATTTAAAATGGGATACTAGTAGGGAAACAATTCTAAAGAATCACCCTGATTTACAGCCTTTAGTTCCAAAACAGCCTCACACTACATGTCAGCCTTCTTTCTAAGTCATCAATCAGATCAGATCACAGTACTCTTCTGCCCTAAAGCTTGCAGACATTCTGAAGAAGTTCCCAGACAAGATTATTACTGGGTGAAGTGGGGGATAAGTGGAAGGCAGGTTAACTTTGAAGGGAAAGCAGCAATTTTGGATATTATAGCCAAAGAAGACATTGGTTAAAAGGTGACATAGAAATCAAGCGTGAGGGAGGAAAGAATAAACGTGGATATCTGATAAGAATAGCAGTGCAAAGGCCCTGAGGTAAGAGTGTGTGGCTATTGAAATATAACTTTAGGTTTTCACTTGTGACAGATAATTTCCAAAGTTCTAAAAGGAGCTCTAATAATCTTGTCTATGTAATTGTGAAGTAGTTTCCTAAAAGGGGCCTCTCAAAATTGTATAAGCTTCAGGAGCCATAAAACGTGGACCTGCCCTTGTGTGTCAGTTACCCAGTTGAGATCCACAGAAATGAAAATGCTCCTTACTAAATAGAAGATAACCTGTTATTCTATCAGAATTGCATCCCATCATGAGAGAAAAACCTATCTTCTTGAGATGAGTTGTATGACTTTCACCAATAGGAATTGGAGAACGCCATTTCAAGGGGAAAAAGTACAGAAATACTAATAAGTCTTCATTTACTTTCTCAGAGGAAATGAAGTATAATTTACCAGATATTACTGTGATTTGTGAACTTTATAACTTAGCTGTTGTGATTTTTCCACATACTGATTAGTGGTCTAACATTCAAGTTTAAGGCTATGAATAGAGGGAAGCCAGGAAGCTTATGTCCTTCCATGAAATAATCTTGGGTGAACAGGACTAGAAGAGACTGGTGGTAGAAACTTAAAAAACTGATGAAGTCCAGCATCCTGTAGGAAAGACAGTAGCAAGGGCAGAGACAGCAACATCAAGGGGCTGAAAACCTGATAACCAACAGTCATAATTTCTCTAACAAACATCTCACACTCAAGAGAGCCCATCAGGGTATTTCATTGGCTGATACTCTGAAATCCTTCTAGAACGTTTCCTCATTTTGCTTCTCCTACCACTACTATTCTGCTTCAAGCCATTATCACTTCTTGCCTGATTTTTTCAGCAGTGTCCAAACTATCTACCCTAATTCTGGACCTTCACCTTCCCTATGACCCACTCACTCTCTACAGTCAGAGTGATCTTTTAAACAGAAGTCAGATCATGTAATTATTTGTTCAGACTGAAATCAAATCCACAAGGTCCATTGTGATCTTTATTTCCAACCCCACTCCTCTTTCTGCTTTACTTTTTACTTATTTATTTCTTACTCTTCCCCAGCCATACTGGCTGCCTTGCTTTTCTTCTACTATAGCAAGCACACTCTTATCTTGGGGTTTTGCACTTGCCATTCCTCCCAAATACCCACATGATATTCCTTCTTCTTTCAAATTTGGCTGACATGTTACCTTTTAACTAATGCCATCTTTGGCCATCGTATCTGAAACTGCAGCTCTTCTGTCAACATTCCCTATCTCTGGTCCCAGTTTATTTTTCATATTAGCATGTATTATCATCTATAATTTTATATTTGCTTATTGTCTGCTACTCCACACTAAAATGTAAGGTCTATGAGGGCAAGGCATTTTATCTTTTACCTACTGCTCTATTCCCAGTGCCTAGAATGGGACTAGCATTTAGTGACCATTTAATAAACATCTGTTGAATGAACAAAAAAGTTAATGAATGACAGCAGTAGAATGATGCACATGGGACTCTGAATTAGCTCACTAATGTATTCAGTGTAAGCATAAATTCTTTGGCAAGACATTAAGAGTTCTTTATAACATGGCCTCAACTGACTTTTCAGTCTCAATGCTTCCCATTCCTCCTGTATACTCTGCTATCCAGTCAGGAAAAAGCTATATATCCATTACTTCCTTAATATATCAGGTACTTTTATGCCTTAATCTCTTGCTCACATTGTGCTTTCTGCCTGGAATGCCTCTTTTTATCTTCTTGGTCTATCCCCAGCCACCCTCTGCATATCTCCAGAGACCAAATTCCAGTGTCTTTTCCCTCTGTGAAGTCATCTGTGACTCTTCTAGACAGAATTAATTAATCCCTGCTCAATGCTCCTGGAGTACATTTTACATGTCTCTTTTAAAACAATCAAATTATATCTCAGTTGTTTATACCCCAACATGAAATACAGTGTCTCCTGCATAATAAATATTTGTTGAATAAATCAATATCTAAGAGTTTAATCTTTCTAGGCCCAAGACACAGGAACATTCAGTGTTTTACCACTGATTTCTTACCAACTACAGTATTACCATATTATTGCTGTCAATGATAATTAGCATCCATTAAGGGCTCATTACATGTCATACACTGTTTCAAACACTTTACAAATATGATTTCATATTATGATCAAAAGGGATTTCTTTATAAATAGCAGTCATCACAGATGATGTTAGAGTTGAGGAAACTGAGTTGTAAAAAAGTTAATAAAGGTCTGATAATGTGCTCTTTGACCATTAAGCTGCAGAATCTCCCAGAAGAGTGGTTTAAGGAGAAAGCATGTCCCAAACAAGATGCTATCCAAATATACATCTTTCACTTTCTGACTATAATCCATTGAACAAATTGATAGCAGCAGGAGGCAGACAAATTTTTAGGAAGACAGGGGTGGGTCCCCAGACCTGACAAATTAAAGCCTGAAAACCAAGCTGCCAGTTCTGGGCAAAGTCCCCTACTGGAGTGAGAACTTTCTCAGTGCCTTTTAACCCACTGAATGGTGCTTTTTCCAGGCTGCCCATGGACAAATAGGCATGTACTCCCCCATAAGAGCCCATGAAAACCTCAGGCAGTCAAGGTTGGAAATACCTGGCTCTGGGTAGGGGCTACCCACTTTGGGTCCCCTCTTCACTGAGACCTGTATACTCTCTGGTCCAGCGGCAGCCTTGCACGTAGCCAGCACCTAGGCTGGAGCCTGAAGCTTCCCAACCAACCACAGTAGCAGGCGCGCTTGGGTGCCCTTCGTGGGCCTGAGATCCACCCAGCACTGCCAGCCGAGCACAGCCAGCTGTCCAAGTGGGCAGAGCAAGTACAGCCACAAGCCCTGAGCTCAGTAAAGCCCAGGCAGGAGTGCCACTAGCCAAGGAAATTTCTGGCTGGTGAAGCAGCAGTGGAGAGAATCCTCTGTCAAAATCTTTAGGAGGTGTATAAACCTCAATGGATTAAAGGATATTAAACTAGAAGGTGACCTATTGAAAATATTTAAATAACTTAAAGTAAGTATAAATTTAGAAAGTGGAATTTACCAATACTGTATATTTCAACAAATTATAAAAGAACGACAAAAAGTGTTACCCTGCAAGTAGAAAATTTCACACAAAAGGGATTCCCACCCTACCCTGACACACACATGCAAAGAATTCACTCCAAAGAGAGAGTGAGAATTTTATCAGTATACCTATTCAAGCTTCCTGCTAGTCATCATCAATTTAACTGCCTCATTGATCTCAAATAAGCTTTTGAGGGATATAGTAGAAAAAATTCCAGAAAGAAACCAGCATATTGAACAGGGTGATGTGCTTTAAGGACTATTAAGGGAGTTGCAGGGTGAAAGAGGAACATTATTGCTTATGTTTAACAGTTCAAAAACACTCTTCAATTTTAACTCCATTTTTAAAGGCAACAAAACTAGATTATAAATTACCTGGGGATTTTGGTTTCTGGTTTGGCAAGTTAGGAGCTTGGAAGTTTGTTACTTTGTCCTATCAACAAGTAAAAAGCCCAAAAGCCTAACAAACTGACAACTGAACAAACTAAAAAATCAATAGCTCTTGTATCTATCAGAGAACTGAGGGTACAGGGCAAATCACTGCCACCCAAATTGGAGAGACAGATAGGTGAATTCAGAGAATCATAACACAACAAAGTAGAAGACTGCAAGTAGAAAACTCCCCAGGAACCAGTGCCAGGATAGAAAAACCTAACCTATGATTGATGAATTACTTGAGGCTTAGTGTGGACAAGCTTGAGAGTTAATGACTCCAGGAAGATGTAGTCACAGAGGAGTCCCCATAGTTTTGTGAGTTTTACCCCCAGGAATTGGACCAGGTTTTCGTGGTAAACATTGGACAAAAATCCCTATGGCTTCTGGCAGAGGTAGGAGAAAAGTAACCATTTTGAAATATACTACAGCATTCCATTCTTCCTAATAAATCCTGACCTTAGAAGAAATGATTTTACCAGAGCTTAAACTATTGAGTTTTTCTCAGAGCTCAATCCAGGGAAGCGAAATATCCAACCCTACCCACAGTAGTCGTTCTATCCCATTTAAGGCTGAGAAACACTTGTGAAGTTCATAGTCCAGACACACTAAAAACTGAGCTCGGACCAAAGAACTACAGAACACTTCCTCTCTCCCATAACTTACCACAATACTAAATGCTATGTACTGAAGTTTATTTTACCCAATACATCATGTCTAGCTCTTGAGAAAAAATAACAAGGCATGTCAAAAGGCAGTAAATGAGCCTTGAAGAGACAGAGAAAGTACCAGAATCTCACTCAGATACGGCAGAAATGTTGGAATATCAAACTGGAAATTTAAAGCCACTATCACCAATATGTTAAGGGCTCCTGGATAAAGAAGACAGCATGCAGGAACAGATGTTCAATGTAATCAGAAAAGTGGAACTTCTATGAAAGAAGGGGGAAAAAGATATGCTGGAGATTAAAAATACTGTAATAGAAATAATGAATGTCTTTGATGGGCTTATTTGTAGAATGGCTATGGCTGAGAAAAGAATCTCTGAACTTGAGAATATTTCAATTAAAATGTCCAAAACTAAAAAGCAAAGAACAAAAAGATAAGAAAATCCAGAAAATAACATTTGAGAACTATGGGGCAACTACAAAGGTGTAAATATGTATAACACGAACACCAAAAGGAAAAGAAAGAGAAAGAAACATGAACAGCATTTGAGGAACTGATGTTTGAGGATTGTCCCCCAGTTAACGTCAGACAGCAAACCTCAGATCCAGGAAGCTAAGACCAAGCAGCATCAATGCCAAGTATATCACACGCAAATTTCAGGTGATAAAAGATGAAGAAAAAAACCTTGAAAGATGCAGGAAAAAAAAGTACTTTACCTATAGAAAAGATAAGAATGATATCCAACTTTTCAGAAACTGTGCAAACAAAAGAGTGGAATGGGATATGGAAAACATTGAGAGAAGAAAACCACCAATCTAGAATTCTGTACCCTGCACAATGATCCTTCAAAGTTCAGGAAGAAATGAAGATTCTTAGACAGACAAAAACTGAGGGAATGTGTGGACAGTAGACATAGCTTGTAAGAAGTGTTAAAAGAAATGCTTCAGAGAGAAGGGAAATGATATAGCTCAGAAATTCAAATCAACATAAAGAAATGTAGAGCATCAGAGAAAGAACAAGTGAAAGTAAAACAATTTTTTTTTTAGTTTTTTACTTCTTTTTATTTTATTTTATTTATTTTTTTGAAACAGGGTCTTGCTCTGTCATTCAGGCTGGAGTGCCGAGGTGTGATCACAGCTCATTGCAGCCTCGACCTCCTCAGACCAAGTGACTCTGCCATCTTAGCCTCCCAATTAGCTGGGACAACAGACAAGCAACACCATGCCTAATTTTTAAATTGTTTGTACAGATGGGGTCTCTCTATGTTGCCAGGGCTGGTCTCAAACTCCTGGGTTCAAGGAATCCTCCTGCCTCAGTCTCCCAAAATACTGGGATTATAGGCATGAGCCATCATACCTGGCCTTCTTATTCTAGAATTGATCTAACAGATAAGAGTTTTCAAAATAGTAACAAGATACTTGATTATATATGCTTATGAGTTATGTGTGCATAACACACACATATATTTATGTATAAATGAAATGAGACAGCAATGATATATAAGATGGGAAGAAGAAAATGATATTATTTTGTTATTAGAAGGTATTTGCATGATCCTTGAGGTGGTATAGTGCTATTTGAACATAAGCTTTGATTAGTGATAAATTTATATTTCAAACTCTAGGAAAACAACAAAAAGTTTAAAAAGGGGTACAAACGATGTGCTAAAAAAAAAGGAAAGAAAATTGGATTATATAAAACTTAAATACAATTAAAAAAAGCAGAAAAAAGAGTAGATGAAAAATTGGAGCAAAGAACTAGGGCAATAAATAGAAACTAGTAACAAACATTATAGATATAAATTAAATTACATCAATAATCACTTATCAAAATCAATCAATGTTGTAAACACACTAGTCAACATATAGTAGAAAATTATATGGTAGCATTGGAGGATTTGTACCATGTGTTTTCTACAAGAAAAAAAAAACACCTTAAATATAAAGACATACACAGGTTAAAAGTTAATAGATGGAGAAGAATATACCATGCTAACATTATTCAAAAGAAAGCAGGAGTAGCTTGTTATCATGTCTGCTGTGTCTAAAATTTATTTATTTCGGACAGAGCAGACATCAGAACAAGGAAAGGTATCAGCAATAAATAGGGACAACACATAATGATAAAGGAGTCAATTCCTCAAAAAGATATACCACTCCTTAATGTGTATGAGCCTAACAACAGAGTGTCAAAATATGAGAGGCAAAAACTAATAGGCAAGCAAGGAGAAACAAATGAATCTACTCCTACCATAGCTGGAGTTTTAACACTATTCAGAAATGGACAGATCTAGCAGGCAGAAAATCAGTAAGAACATAGTTGAATTCAACAGCACCATCAAGAAACCAGATGTATTTAGGTCGGTGCAAAAGTAAATGAGTTTTTTGCCATTATTTTTAATAACAAAAACCACATTTACTTTTGCACCAACCTAATAATTGGCATCTGTAGATCGCTTTACCCAACAAAAGCAAATTACACATTCTTCTCAAGCTCACAGGAAACATGCACCAAGATAGACCACATCTAGGGTCATAAAACACACCTTAACAAATTTAAAAGAATATAAATCATAAAATGTCTGCTTTCAGACCACAATGGATTAAACTGGAAATCAATAACAGAAAGATAGCATGAGAATTCCAAATTCTTTAGAGACTAAATGGCATACTTGTAAATAACATAAGAGTCAAAGAAGAATTCTTGATAGAAAATTTTAAATATCTTAAACTAAATGAAAACATAAGTTATCAAACTTTGTGGGATGCAGCAAAGCAGTGATTAGAGGAATATTTATAGCACTAAATGCACATACTAGAAAAGAATAAAATTAAAAATTAATAATATAAGCTTTTAATATAGGAAAGCAGAAAAAGAAAAACAAATTAATTTCAAAATAAGTAGAAAAAAATAAAAATTTGAGCACAAATCAGTGAAATTGACAATAAATTAATAGAGAAATCAACAAAACCAAAAGCTGGTTATTTGAAAAGATCAAGAAAATCAGTAAGTTTTTAGCTAGCTTTTTTTTTTTCTCTTAAAAAAAAGAGAAAAGACAGAAATTAATAATAGAAATACAGAAGGGTCATTACTACATATTTCATGGATATTAAATGTATGATACAAGAATATCTTGAACAAATATATGCCCAAATATATCAAAAAGTTGATAATATAGAAGAAATGGAAATTTTTGAAAGACACAAATGGCCAAAACTCATTCAAGAAAAAATAGACCAGTCTGAATAGGCTTATATCTATCTAAAAAATTAAACAAATAATAACATCCCAAAGAGCACCAGATGGGATCACTAGTTAATTTTACTAAAGAATAAATTATGCCATTCCCTACAGTCACAGAGGAAATACTTCCTAATTCATTCTTTGAGGCCAGCATTATATAATTTAATACCAAAACCAGACAAACACATTACATGAAAATAAAACTATAGGCCAGGTGCGGTGGCTCACACCTGTAATTCCAGCACATTGGGAGGCCGAGGTGAGCAGATCACCTGAAGTTGGGAGTTCAAGACCAGCCTGACCAACATGGAGAAACCCTGTCTATACTAAAAATACAAAATTAATCAGGTGTGGTGGTGCATGCCTGTAATCCCAGCTACTCGAGAGGCTTGAGGCAAGAGAATTGCTTGAACCTGGGAGGCAGAGGTTGCGGTGAGCCAAGATCGTGCCATTGCACTCCAACCTGGGCATTAAGAGCAAAATTCCCTCTCAAAAGAAACAAAAACAAAAACAAAAACAAAACACAAAATACTATAAACGAATATCTCTCATGAATGTAGATGCGATAGATGCAGAAGTCCTGGAGAAATATTAGCCGATCAAGAAAATGTGGCACATATACACCATGGAATACTATGCAGCCATAAAAAAATGATGAGTTTGTGTCCTTCATAGGAACATGGGTGAATCTGGAAACCGTCATTCTCAGCAAACTGACACAAGAACAGAAAATCAAAAACCGCATTTTCTTACTCATAGGCAGGCGTTGAACAATGAAAACATAGGGACACAGGGAGGGAAGCATCACACACTGGGGTCTGTTGGGAGTGGCTAGGGGAGGGACAGCTGGGGGTGGGGAGGGTGGAGAGGGATAACATGGGGAGAAATGCCAGATATAGGTGATGGGGGGATGGAGGCAGCAAACCACCTTGCCATGTATGTACCTATGCTTCAATCCTGCATGATCACATGTACCCCAGAACCTAAAGTACTATATATATATATATATGTATATATATAAACAGACCAAATTCAAAGGTACATAAGAAGAATTTTATACCTAGAACAAGTGAAATTAATCCCAGCTATGCAAGCTAGTTCAACATTCAAAAATAATTTACAGGCTAAAGAAGAAAGATCACATGATCCTGTCAATAGATATAAAAAATGCCCACCCATTCATGATAAAAACTCACAGCAACACTCATTCATGATAAAAACTCACAGCAACCTGAGAAGAGAGGGTACTTACTCAAGTTAATTTAAAAAATTATAAACCCATGTAGCTAGCATCATATTTAATAGCGTGAAGCTTGAAGCTATATTTCTGAGATAAAGAGTTAGGCAAAGGCAGGGTGTGGTGGCTCAAACCTGTAACCCCAGAACTTTGGGAAGCAGCGGAAGGAGGATTTCTTGAGCAGAGGAATGTGAGAGCAGCCTGGGCAACATAGGGAGATCCTCTATAAAATATATATATATTTATATATATATATAATATATATATATTTATATATATTATATATATATAAATATATATATATTATATATATATATATATATATAATCAGTTTGGTGTGGTAGTAGATAACCTTGGTTCCAGCTACTCCTTTTCTTCTTTTTAATTCTGAAAAATCTTCTCTCTTCTAGAAAATCCAAAATAATTGACAAAATGTCCCTACTGGAACTATTAATAATAAGCAATTACAGCAAGATTGCTGGATACAAGACTATTGCACAAAAGTCTATTGCTTGCCTCTATACCAGAGATGATCTATTGGGATTTAAAATGAAAACAATTAATCAATGAAAACAAATGATTGATTGTGATTTAAAATGAAAACATTGATCAATTGGGATTTAAAATGAAAACATTAAATGAAAACAACTGTTATAGAAAATATACAGAGAATTCTTAAAATTCAACAATAAGGAAACAACCCAATTAAAAAGTCCTAAACAGATAGCTCACCTAAGATATACAGATGCTAAATAAATTCAGATGCTTTACATCATAATCTTTAGGGAATTGCAAATTAAAACATTAATGATATATCACGATCTACAGACCTACTAAAATGGCTAAAATGCAAATCACTAACAATACAAAATGCTGGTAAGGATGTGAAGCAATGGGAATTCTCATACTTTGCTGACAGAAATGGAAAATTGTAAAACTTGTAGAGCAACTTTGGAAGACAATTTGGCAGTTAGAACTAAACATATTATTACTATGATCTAGTAATCATGCAACTTGGTATTTACCCAAATGAACTGAAAACTTTTATCCACACAAAAATCTGCACAGATATTTATAGAAGCTTTAGTCATAACTGCTAAACCTTGGAAGCAACCAACATGTCCTTCCATAGGTGAACGGATAAACAAACTGTGGTACATACAGACAATAACATATCATTCAGTAGTAAGAAGAAATTATCTTATGATACCATGGAAAAACCTTACATACAAAATACTAACTGAAACAAGCCAATCTGAAAAGACTATGCATTGCATAAACCAGTTATAAGGATGGTCTGGAAAAATGCAACACTACTAAGACAGTGAAACAATCAATGGTTTCCATGGGTTTGGGCTACACTGATGAATAGGTGGAAGAGAGAGGATTTTTAGGGCAGTAAAACTACTCTGTACAATACTATAATGGTAGATTCTTGTAATTACACATTCCCCCAAACTGATAGAATATACAACACTAAGAGTAAACTCCAGTGTAAACTACGGACTTTGGGCGATAATGATGTGTCAATGTAGGCTCATTGACTGTAGCAAATGTACCATTCTACTGTGGGATGTTGAAAGTTGGGGAGACTAGACATACATGGGAGTACAGGGTTTATGGGAAAGCTCTGCATCTTCTATGCAATTATTTAATGAACCTAAAACTTCTCTGAAAAAGAAAGTCTATGAAAAATATTTAGCTGTTCAGCACCAATTTTACCCACAAAATTCAGTTATTACTTTACAACTAACTTATTTTGAGAAAAAAAAATCAAAAGGAATGTCTAGACTTTTCAATAGCTATCTTCCTATATCTATTAATTCATCCTTTTGTTAAACATTTTGTTTAGGAATAAATATATATTTTACAATAATCTTAGTTGTTCTCTTGGAACCAGACTCTCTGTCTGCCTATTTGTTTGAATTTGCCAAAAACATTTAAGTAAATCTGATTTCACAGAGTGCATTTTTTAGAGTGCTTTTTTGAATGGAAGAAACCTTGCTTCTCTTCAATCTCTGGTAAACTGGCTTTTAAAAAATTAGTTATAGGAGGCAGAAAAGACGTGTCTATCTTTCAATTTCTTAGCTGTTGAAAAATGAAATTTCAGATCCCACTGAACAGGATAAGATGGCAGGGCAGCACGTCTCTGGGGAGTATGGATTTTGGATTATGCCCTAACAGATGGATTTTCCTTGATTGAGGTGAAAGGTGGAACTAACCTAAGAGATGAACTCATGGGTAATTCTATAGATAAACACTTTCAGAGTAGAACTGTAAATGTGGTGATTCTCTGAAGAAAACCTAGGGTTTTTTTTTTTTTTTTTAAGTATTCCAATAAAAAGTCATCAGAAAACTTCTAGAAAATGAATCTTGAAGACTGAGAAGACTGCAAGAGATTTAAGGGGAACACAAATATTGGAAAACATTTAGAACTATTTTCCAATAATTTTATTCCTGATCCTACTTACCAACCTGGCTTACAAAGTGCCTTAGAGAAATATTTCCAATGTGTAACCATGCCCAGGAAGCTATGGTTTAGCATTACTTAGGTCAAACTCCAATATCAAGCCCAAAATGTTGTCTACATTCCTTGGCAGTGGATATTAGATTCAAAAACTACTGTGATTTAAAATACATTTTAAAGTATTGTGAGACAAACAGGTTTGTAGTAAATGAGATTTAGTGTATTAATTTATAAATGTTATAATCAGCACTTCCCCTCTACCCATGAACCACCACTGGAAATTTTTATAATAAAGATAGATAAAGTCATAAGTAAGTCTGTGAGGGAAGTCCATTGTGGCACAAACTTTGAAGTTATTTTTCTCCACTGCTTCTCCTTATGCAGAGTTCATTTTTCCATATAACGCAAACTAACCATAAACATAAGAGAATAGGCTAGGTGCAGTGGCTCACATCTGTAATCCCATCACTTTAGGAGGCCAAGGTGGGCGGATCACCTGAGGTCAGGAGTTTTAGACCAGCCTGGCAAACAGGGCAAAACCCCAACTCTACTAAAAATACAAAAATTAGCTGGGTGTGTTGGCACATGCTTGTAATCCCAATTACTCAGGAACCTGAGGGAAGAGAATTGCTTGAACTTGGGAGACGGAGGTTGCACTGAATTGAGCTCATGCCACTGCACTCCAGCCTAAGCAACAGAGTGAGACTCTGTAAAAAAAAAAAAAAAAAAGGAGGATAAGAAAAAGAGTGAAAATAATATATACACACACACACACATATCCCATACAGCAAAACAGCATAAACATCTGTGTGTGTTTCATTTCTGTGGCTTCCTAGAGACCGTAAGAAATCTGATCTACTCTGTTTTGAAGAAATCTCTTTCAAATTGATTAACTACTTATGGAAGAGTACAAGAATTATGAATGATTAAAGTAGATCACCTTGAGAACAAATAGATATCCACAAGAATTTCCTTTGAATGTGGAGACACAATATGACATGCCTAGTAAACCTGAAGACAGTTGAGCGGATCAAGTAATATCTAGTCAGTTCTGGACATGTGCTATTGGCTTATATATCATAATGTCTTGCATTTCAACAATGCTTTATATAATATTATTTTTTCTCTGTATTAATTGTTTTCCCAGCTAGGCAATTCCTAGTACATTTCGATTTATATTTACTGAAAGAAGTACCACTAGAGTGGGCTTTCTTTCAGAAAGTCTTATCATCTCTGGTCACAGTAAACTCATTAACAGTTTCAATTTAATTATGATCTGAAGGGATCTTTATGGTTTGTGTATTATGGTTGGTATTTCTGTTTGCTGCTACTGGTTTCCACAACTACTAAATGTGCCAATTAAAGTGGTTAAGGGATATATAAGTAATATTATAAATTAAGCATCAAAATGTAAAATATTATGCCTATAATAAGTGAATACCTTGGGGAAAAATAGAAGGTATATTCTGAGAGCAACTTTACCAGGAGAACACATTTCAATATTATTTTTGTTTACTTTAGAGTTGTCAGTCATTAAAATTCACTAATTATTATAAAAATCATTTACCAGTCCAACCACCCTCCTAAGATTTTCACTGGGGAAAAGAAAAATTACCATCTGCAAGCGCCTATGTTACGGAAATCTCATTTACAAAGCAACACGAGAAATGTTTATTTGGTGGGACTGATTAAAAGCACTATTAAATATTCATCAATTCCTCCATTTCCTTCCTTCCTCTTCTTTTATTCTGCTAGCAATACTGACAGATAAGGTCCTATAGTCTAACACTTACATAATCAAATGCAAACACCTAATATCATAACCAAAGAGAAAGGCACTCAGAAAGCTGGAAAAGAGACCAATAGCTTGATTTCTTTTATCATTCTTTATGGATAAGATACAACAAAATAATGAATTATATATTTCATAATAGAGCATTTTCTTTGTTTAAACAGGCAATATTCATCCCCTCAAATATTAAATTCTGGATTATTTTATTTTTCTTTAATTTTTTTTAATCAACTTTATAGCAGACACTGAGATCACAGAAGTGTGACTAAGGAATTACATCTTCAGTTTCCTTCCAACAAGGTGACCACTCGGCAAGAACTCCAGTTCTCAGAAACTGTGACTCATACTCTGATCAGGCACATTAAAGGTCGTCTAAGTAATGCCAGGAAAGAATGTGGCTCCCTGCCAAGGCTTCTATTCCCAGCTCACAAGTAGAAACAACGTTCATGTTTTCAAATAGTTCATTGCAGTTTTATTTACAAACTTCAGCGTTCTAGCCAGTCATAGGATTGACATTACAAATGAAGTATTCTGAACTAGTGCTGCAGTGCTTGGAACATTATGATATTGAGGTTTGTGAGAGGCATAGCACTGATGTCAGTTGTGCATCTGGCTTGACATGGAGCTACAGGCAAAAAAAAAAAATATTATAGAATAATCATATTTGAATGCTTATTGTAAATTTCTTGAAGTAAATGAGAAGAATATCATTAACAGAGTTCTACAATTAAACATGGCAACACTCTTGAAAAGGACACTGGCTTTTGTCATAATTCCTTTAAGTATACCCAATTTAATGACTGATAAATGGCACTTTACGGTTGTCCTATCTTTAAATTTTAGGAACACGGTGAGATTGAACTTTTGAACTTGTGTCCACATGTATCTCTTATTCAAGAGTCCTGTTTTCATATTTTAAATAGGTGTCTACAACAGTGTTATAAGGGGAGAGAGAAATATTGTTGACTATTTCAAGTAAAAGTTCAACCTCAGTGACAGCTAACTTCACCTTCTGAAAAGATAGTATTTGAGTTATAGAAAGGCTCTAGTAGGAAAAAAAGTAGAAACAATAGAGAGATGGTTATCATGCAGAAGATCACAAATGTGACTACAATTATCTATATTCAGCCACTTTAAAGGTTTATTATACCTTGTCCAGTTCCTTTTACCATCTCCCTTTTTTATTTGTCCTACTTTTCCTGGCAAAAGTATTCTGTATGTTGAAAGTCACTGCAGATCTGCAAAGACTCTAAAGCCATTCCTTCATTGGATTTTACTGTAAATGAAATAATTGGTGTAAATGCCCCCTTTCTTTTTATTTTCCATGCACCACTTACTCGCTTGATTTTACCTTCTTCAGCATATTTTTAAAGCAAAACTCTAATTCTTGTTAAGTTTATTTCTCCAACTATTCTATACTTGCAGCCATGTTAAATGTAGCTAGGAAAAAAAAGTCACAGCAACCACATAGACTATGTTTAATTCAGTTTAAATTCAAGACTATGAACTTTAAAGGAACCCAAACTAGTGATCAGAAGTCTTTGCACACTTCACTTGTATATTCATTAGTCTACTTCCCCAGGTTACTATTCTGTAATTTCTCTTTTCTTAAACCCCTAACCTTACTTGCACATCTCTGCTTTCAGCCAAAGACCCTGTTTCTATTTCACAGAGAAAAGAGAAGGACACAGAAGATAATTTCTTCAGGCTCTCACTACTATATCTTTTCAGCCACCATGATCTGTACTAACATATTTGCCTCCCTTTCTGTTGTAACAGATGGATTCTTTGAGTTTCTAAGGCCATTGCCTCAACTTTTGCAGTAGATCTCAGTAATTCTTATCTGCATGGGTATATTGCTTCAGGGATTTCCCCCCTTTTATCTATATCATCAATTTTTGTTTTTCCTTTCAGCCACGGAAACATGCTGCTGTTTCTTCCATTTTTCTTCTCCTCCAATTGCTTTCTCTAATTTGTTGCAAAAATCATCAAAAGCTTTGTTTGCAATCCTTCTCTAATTTCTCTTCTCCATTTTTTCTTAAGACCATTCCAGTGAGGTTTTCCTCCCATTACTATACTAAAATGGTTCTTGTGGGCTTTCTCTAATTTGTAGCAAAAATTATCAAAAGCTTTGTTTGCAATCCTCTAATTTCTCTTCTCCATTTTCTCTTAAGACCATTCCAGTGAGGTTTTTCCCCCTTACTAAAATGGGTCTTGTGGGTAATAGATAATGTCCATAATGCCAAATCTAGCGGTCAATTCTCAATCCTCACCTATTTTAGTCATTAGAAACTTTTAACCCACTCTCTGCTCTTGGTTTTCCTCTTGCCTCAGTGATGGCTCCTTCTCATTCTACTCTTTGCCCTCCCTCCCAACATCTCGAGCATCATAGAGCTCAGTCCTTTCTTCCTGCTTCTAAACCACATTCATTTTCTTGGAGATTTTATTCAGCCACTTTCACAATCTCATCCAGGCTTTAAATACCATCTATATGCAGATGACTATCATATTATACCTCAAGATCAGACTCCTTTCATGAAGTCTTATGAAAGTCATGAAGTCACTCCAGACTCTTACGTATAAACTATTTATGTAGCATCTCCATTTGGATGTCTATTAAACATCTCAAATTTAAAATGTCCTAAACTGACTCCTGATATTTTACCCCAAATATGCTTTACTTAAAATCTTTCTATCTCAATTTATGACAACTCCATAATTCTCACTGCATAGGCCAGATACTGGAAGCCATTCTTAACTCTCCTCCTTATTTTACATGCCAATTTCTATTATGAGAAAATCCTGATTTTTCTCCCCTAGACCAGCCTCACCATTGATCTCCCTAACTCTTTCCTGACCTCTTTACAGCCTCTTTCCAACACAGCCCAAAGCAATTCTTTTAAAAGTATTGTTAAATCTGTCACTTTCCTGCTCAATCTGTAGTGTGTTTACATTTATTCCCTAATAAGAATCAGTAGCCTTACAAAGTCCTGTATGACCTAGTCCCTGAACCTCTCTGATTTCATTTCCTCCTGGGTTTTCTTGATTGCTCTGTTCCAGTCCCACTGGTCACGTTGCTGCTCCTTGCTCCTTGCACTGTTGCCATGTCCCAATCTTAGAGCCTTGGCTCTTTTCTTCTCTCTGCCTGCAAGAATCAATCCCTTGGGTATTGATTGAATCCTTCAGAACCTTCAAAAATTTGCTCAAATGACACTTCATCTCCTTTGGATATTTGCTCAATGAGCTCTACCCTGACTATCTTATTTAAAATTGTAACCTGACTTTCCTTTACCCTCCTTATCTCCTAATCCCACAACCCTGCTTCACTTTTGCTTTATTTCATAGAATTTATTACCTAATATACTATCTTTCACTTTAATGTTGTCAATTATTATTACATTATTACCATTATTAATATGTTAGAATTTAATCTTCATGAAAGACACTGTTGTCTATTTTTCTGTATTACTGTTTGACAGTAAATTATATATATATATATATATATATTTGTTGAATGAGAACATAATACATATTTGTAATCTGAGAAATAAATTATTTCAAAGTTAAATTCAAGGTAATAAAAGAAAAGAACTGGAAACAGAAAACACTAAAGGTCTGAAAATATTTTTAAAGGACTTCAAAAAGGAATTAAAATAAGAGAAAACAAAAAAAGGAAAGAAGTTGAAGTTTAGGGACAAATAGCTGTAGAAGTGTTTAAAAGGATAAGGTGGTTTGCAAGTTGATACTGTAACTTTAGAGTTAGATAAACTAATTTCAGGCCTGAAATAATTTTTTGAAATACAATTTTCTTTTAATGTAGATAATATATGTTAATAAAGATTATATAAATAATATATAAATGCCAATGTTAATAAATGTTAATACATTAATAATAGATGAATATATTACATATTGTATATATATATTATACATATATACATTTGCCCTGTCTTTTTCTTCATTAATTTTTTTGCCCAAGTGAATATAAAGACAGCTAACAAACTGGCTTGCAATATTATCCATTCCACTTTAATTATCTCATAAAATACATATTGAAGTTCTCATTTCCCCATGTCCTTGATAATGCTACTTTCTAGGGGTCAAATTCTGTAAATTTTTTACTCACATATTCATAATATACACCTGTTTTTTTTTTTATGAGTTTGATTTCTGTCTTGCCTGGGTACCTAACTGACACTTTGATGGAAAAGACATCTTTTCATTTCTAACTACACTAGTCAGAAAACTGCTATTGCCTTTAAACACTTGGAAACGATAACTAATAATTTATGGTCAGGATTACCTGTGGCCCTAATGAATTTCCCCCACAGTATTTAGGATTGTTCTACTCTTACCTGCTTAAATGCCTTTTTATAATCTCTGTCTCCACTTTCTATTCAATTTACCAATGTTTTTGCTTTCTAACTCTCTCTCCATGCCCCTAAACTGATGAGTCGTTTGTATTCTAGATCAGTCAGTATTTGAATTAATTAATAGCACTATTATCTTGTGATCATCCAGATTCAACATTTTTTTTTAGAGTCATTCATGGTCTTTCCCTTTCTCTTGAGACTTTTCCACGATTAAACAAGGTGACTTTTGTGTCTTTTACTATATCTTATATCTACCACTCTCTTTCTATTTATTCTATTAGTCCTCTGGTTCAGGTCATTTCACCTCATATCCCAGTTTTAAATGTAATCTTCTAAATAATTTCCTTCTTGATTTTAGATTCTTTCTTATCAGAAAGGTTCTCTATATCACAAGCAGATTATGCTTCTACACAAACACAAGTCATCTAATGATATTAAAATTTCAATGCTTTTACATGGCATGATAAATTAGGCATAGATTATTCAGATTAGCACACAGGTTTTCCTCAGTCAGTGCTCTCTTTCTCAAATATACAATTGTACATGTATCACACAAATTATTCTTTGCGTCTATCATATATCCTTCACACATACATATGTATTATTGTACATATATATTACTGTATATGTATATACTTCTCTGGTTTGAATATGTCCTCCAATAAGTGTATGTTGGAAAATTAATCCCCAATGTAACAGTGCTGGGAAGTGGGGCCTAATAGGGCGTGTTTAGGTCATGAAGGCTCCACCATCATGAATGGATTAATGCTAATTATGAAAGGGCTGGACTCTGTGAGTTTCAACTCTTGCTCTCTCTTGCTCCCTTTTTGTCCTTCCATGATGGGATGATAAAGTAAGAAATCCCTCACCAGATGGTGGCCCTCAGTCTTGGACTTCTCAGTCTCCAGAATTGTGAGTGAATAAATTTCTGTTGCTTATAAATTACCCAATCTCAGATATTCTCTTATAGCAGCACAAAACAGACTGAGACATGTACACACACACTCACGCACACACACACACACACACACACATACACACATACATACACATATATATGTATATATATATACACACATATATATACATATATATGTGTATGTATGTGTATGTGTGTGTGACACATACATACACATATATATGTATATATATACACATATATACATACATATATATATGTGTATGTATGTGTGTGTGTGTGAGTGTATGAGTGTGTGTGAGTGCATGAGTATGTGTGTGTGTCTATATATGCATTACTTACAAAATACATTATGCACCAAATGCATCATTTATCAAATATATTATGTACCAAATAATGTACCATTGAGATTTACTCCATTTGTGACCATTATGATCATTGAGGTTTATTCCAGGCATACAAGGTTGGTTCAACACTCAAAATTTGGTCAATGTATTAAATGTCAGCCAATATCAATAGACTGAAAAAGAAACAGAGAATCATCTCAGTAGATAGTAGAAGTAATTGATAAATGGATTTTTCACTCTGAGGGAAGCCAGCTGTCCCTATGGAGAGGCCCTCTTGGTAAGGAACTGGTATCTCTGGTCAGTATTCTTTGAAGACCTAAGTCCTGCCAAGAGCTATGTGAATAGGCTTGGAAGCAGATCCTGCCTTGTTTGAGTCTTGACTCAACTTGAATCTTAAAGCCCTCACCAAAACTTTGATTGCAGTTTGTAAAAACTTTAGCAAAGCTATGCAGTAAAGCTGCTTCTGGGTCCTGGATCCCTGACCCACAAAGAAAAATGTGAGCTAATAAATATTTAATGTTTTCAGCCACTAAATTTTGGGGTAATCTGTTGCACAACCATAGATAAATAATACAACATAGATGCTCAATTGATATGTGACAAAAGTGTCAAGATATTTTAAGGGAGCAATATGTGTTTTTCTATAAATCATGGCAGGACAACTAGACACCTGGCAGAAAATGAACCCACGTAATCACCTCACACCATATGAAACGAAACTAAAAATAGATCCTAGACCCAAAAGTAAAGACTCAAGCATCTAATCTGAAAGAAAACGTACCCGAAAAGGCATCATTGTGATTTTGGATTATTTTAAGTAGAATATCGAAAGCAAGCATAAAGGAAACTTTGGAGACATTGGACTTCTTAAAATTAAGAAAATTTGAAAAACAGTATTAAAAAATGAAAAAAAAAAGTAAGGCGTAGGCTGGGGGGAAATACTGGCAAAACACATATGGGATAAAGGACTAGTATCCAGAAAAACTTCTCAATTCAAAAATAAGGAAACTAACAATATAATATTTTTAAAGGAGGAATATTTGAACAGACACTTCTATCCAGAGGTACAGATAGGAAATAAGTACATGGACAGATTCTCATCATCATTAGTCTTTATGGAAATGCAAAGCAGAGCCACAAATAAATATTACTACCCACGTAGAATGGCTGAACAAACAAGCAACCTGATAATATCAAGTCCTGACAAGGATGAAGAATAACAGCAACTCTCACATATTGCTAGTGAAAATGACAAATGGTATAGGCATCTTAGCTAACTATAAAACCCAGTAATGTCACTCCTAGTTATTTAACCAATAAGATGAAAACATTTGTCCACACAAAGATCTGTAATGACTGTATATAATAACTTATTTATAATTGCCAAAACATAGAAACAACCCAAATATCTATCAACTGGTGAACAGATAAAAGAAATTCTGGTTCATCTTTGTAACAGAGTACTATTCAACAACAAAAAAGAATAAGCTGTTGAAATATGCACAACATGGATGAATTTAGAAATCGTTACCAAAGTCTGTATACTGAATGACCCTATTTGTATTACATAATGGAAAAAATAAAGGAATAGGAAGAGAAGTCAGGTAAATGGTTGCCAGGGGGTTGGTGATTGCCTAAAAGGGGAATAAGTTCACTTTTGGGCAAAAGTAAAACATTCTATATCATCATTGTGGTGGTGGTTATGAAACTACTTAAGTTTAATGAAACTCACCCAAGTATATATCTATAAATGGTGAATCTTACTATATGTAAAGTAACATAATAAATGTGAAATAAACAAGGAACTAAAGAAGTAAAATAAGTAGATATAAGCAATAAAACAACACACATAAAGATAAAATAATAGAAAATGTGAAATCTGGATATGGAAAAATTAAAAATGTTTTATGTAAAATACATTTTAAATACATTTTTAAAGACTGAGAAAAATATTTGTAACATATAAAAATGCATTAATATCTTGAACATATGGAGAACTTCTGCAAATCATTGCAAACAAGGAAAATAACCCAAAGAAAAATGACCAGTGACAATAGCTATCACAGAGAAAACATTCAAACAATCAAAACATTTCCAGAAAAATACTAAGAAAACAGGAAATCAGAGAAATGAAAAAAATGTATAATTCTGAGGTATAATTTTTCACCCATTTTGTTAGCAAAAATTAATAGTTTCGATAAGACCTAGTGTGTCTGAGGGAAAAAATGTTTTAGGAAAAAATCATGGCTATTCTATTCGTCAGTATAAATTGGTATGGGCTTCTTAGCAGAAAATTTGACTGTATGTATCAACACTGTATACATATATATTTAAATCAGGGATGCCAAGTCTAGATATCTATTATAGAGAAATATTTGTTCAGGGATTAAAACAATAAAATATTTTTTTCAATTTTATATGTCATAGTAAAATACTAAAAATTAAATTATCTCTCTGTACATATGTAAATTATTAAAACATTATAAATCTACACCATTGATTGCTTTATAATCTTTAAAATGAATATTATATATATACACATATGTGACATAAAAACATGCAAAGTTGCTCAAGATATACTGTTAATGCAACTAAAAGCAAGTCACAGAATAATATGCACATCATTCAATTTACAAACTATGTGTTTATATACATAAGCTTATAGCGAGGTAGAGATGGAGATTATATGTAGGTATAAAAATAATTGTACATAGAGAAACTTTTCAAAAACTGCACACCAAACTAATAACAATGGTTACCCAAATGTAGAGCGGGATTTGGAAATAGTATTTGGAAGATGTATTTTCTTTTTTTTCCTCTATGTTTCTGTATAATTTTACCTATTTTCAATGGTTACCTAAAGGCAGAGAAATGAGATTTAGAGAGAGGAATTTGGAAGAGGAATTTTTTTCTATATTTTTAATATCATTAAAAAAATTTAAAACAATCGAGTATTTCTTTTTTTCTAATTAAAATAATTAACAGATAAATAAGACACAGTCCTTAACTTCAAGGAGCTCACACTCTGAGATAAGAGGAGACAGAGAAGTCAACCAGCAATTGAAATGTACTGTGATGTGTTCTTTGAAAGGAGTGGATACTAAACTTCCATAGAATCATAGAGGAAGGAGGATGTTATGCTTCCTGGAAAAACTGGGGACAGTTTCACATAGAAAATGCATTTTATGAACAAGTATAGTTCATCTGTGGGAAAGAAAGGGAAAGTTATTCTAGAAAGAGATAATCATATACAGTAAATGAGCACACTCTGAAATCAGATAACACGTGTTTAAACAGACTACTTTTACTAGCAGACCTATTTTGAGAGACTACCTAACTTTCAAAGCCATATCTGCAAAGTGGGAATGATAGGATCATCTTTGGCAACCTGAGGAATGATGGTATCATTAATATAATAAACAGAGCATAAAGAAGGAAGATCAGGTTTCAGGATGACCACAATGAGCTTAGCTTTTCATATGTCAAATTAAAGATTTTGAAGATTAGAAGAGTTGAGACTGAGGATAAGGAATAACAAATTGCGAACATGCAGGATATATTAAATCATGGCAGTTGATTAACTGTAAATGAAAATTGTGTTGGCTGAGAAGAGGCCACAGTGTGATCCATGGATGAGGAAAAAATGGCATCACTTGGGAGCTAGTTTAAAAAGCGAAATCTTGGTCCTCACCTCTAATTCAGATCTGATGAATCAAAGCATACCTGTTAACCCCCCTCGAGTGATATATAAGCATAGTGAAGTAGTAAGCACTGCCCTAGAGAACACCAGATACTGTTGGTCAATTTGAGAAGAAGGGGTCAGCATGCAAGACAGAGATGCAAACTAAGCAACAGACTGCATATTTCATGATATTTATAGACCGCACGGTGAGAAGGCCCATGGAAACCCTTCAAAGACTTACTGCTTTTTTAAGAGAAAAATCCTGATGGTGTTGAATACCATTCTTTTCTTCTCGTCCATTCTAATCATGTTTATTGTGCTCCTGACACCTTCCATTATACTTTCCACAGCTCATTATTTTAGTAGAAATTGTGCTGCTCTCTTCACATTGAAAATGATATTGTTTCTGTGGCACCAGCAACAACTTTGTGTTCATTCATATACACACATTAAGGAGTGGATTATCATTAATTATGCACTAAAATGTTCTTGGCAACAGAGTAAGTGACAAAACATTTGCTTTTGTCAGAGTTCTATTAGGTGAACCCAAGTTGAACCACAGAGAAATATGACACTTTTCTTTATTTTAATTTGTATCACAAGGTCAGGTTCATGACAGTGACTCTATTTTGCACATTATTTTCTCTATCATTGTAATGATGTTAATGGAATTCTTTTAACTAAGCTGTTTTTATCAGGTCTACAACCTATTTATTGCATATTCAGAAGAAATTTCATGTTAACATAATTTAATCTACTGAAGGTTGAATTCTATAATAAAAATATGGATTTCTGAAGAACATTGTTTAAAAGAGTTCAAATGATGCTATATTTTTACTATTTACAGCTAATTCAAGCAGAATTGGAATAAATAAAGAAAATTATAACAATATATTTAACCTAGTTCCAATTATAGACTCAAGAAACACTTTTTATTAATTAATAGCATAAGTCACAAGTTACATTTTACTGTAGAAGTGATTGGAAACATCGAGCTTACCGTTAAAGCATGCATTAAAAAGAAGAATCTTACAAGGAAAATTTTTCCTAAGGCTAATCCAATGCTAGTTTCAATGCTAATATAAATTACATTATACAATTTCTATTGATGATTAACTCCAAGTCATAAGTAATTTCAAACAACCTCAGTCTGGTTTCTGGTACATAGTAAACTCAGTAATTGGTACATTGTACCTACCCCATTGTTGCTTATGTAAAATTACTTGAATTAAGAGATGAGTTAATGAAGAAACAAGATATAGTTTGTTATACCGACATTGCTATCTGTAAACTAAAATTTAGTTTTTGAAATATAGCATAAATAGAAAAAATGCTTGATTCTTTCATGCATTTTACTGAGATAAATACCTTTATTCTGTATTCATTCAGTCTCTACAATGTGTTACAAAATAGTACAAATAAAAATAGTACTATGGTATATTGATATTCAGTTACTTTTTTGTTTGTTATTTTATTTGTAAGGTACATTGATTAGGTTTTTTTAAAATAAGTTAAAACTGTGTAGATTTCTTGGAGTCTATAATATGGAGAGAAATGAGACCGAAACCAGAATTCCTGAATCTGAATAAAGGGTTTCTCTAAAACTTACAAAGTCCTATTTATTAAACTCCTGTTTTTAACTGGATTGATAAATTGATTTATTCACAGGCACCTTATATGAGAGTAGTAAAACAGGGGCCTTTTTCTTTAAAATGTCTGCTTTCTGCCTAACCACAATGAATCTCTTGAGTTCAATAAGCCAGAGTAGAAAAAGATATTGGGTAAACCCTGTATATGGAAAACCTGGCATTAACCATTCTGTGATTTCTGAGAATCTTCTATCATATGAAAATCTTCAACATAGCCAACTAAACAAACAACTGTAAAAAATGTCAAGGAACACTTTTACACTGTTGGTGGGAATATAAATTAGTTCAACCATTGTGGAAGACAGTGTGGCGATTCCTCAAGGACCTAGAAATAGAAATTCCATTTGACCCAGCAATCCCATTACTGGGATTGCTGTATATATCCAAAGGATTATAAATCGTTCTACTATAAGGACACGTGCACACGAATGTTCATTGCAGCACTCTTTACAATAGCAAAGACCTGGAACCAACCCAAATGCCTGTCAATGATAGACTGGACAGGGAAAATGTGGCACATATACACCATGGAATATTATGCAGCCATCAAAAATGATGAGTTTGTGTCCTTTGTGGGGACATGGATGAACCTGGAAACCATCATTCTCAGCAAACTGAGAGAAGAGCAGAACATCAAACACCGCATGTTCTCACTCATAGGCAGGTG
This sequence comes from Cebus imitator, assembly GCF_001604975.1. Taxonomy (NCBI): domain Eukaryota; kingdom Metazoa; phylum Chordata; class Mammalia; order Primates; family Cebidae; genus Cebus; species Cebus imitator. The sequence goes on from NW_016107697.1 coordinate 1,969,247, forward strand.
TTGAAAAATGAGAACACATGGACACAGGGAGGGGAGCACTACACACTGGGGTCTGCTGGGGGAAAGAGGGGAGGGAAGGTGGGGGGTGGGGAGTTGGGGAGAGATAGCAAGGGGAGAGATGCCAGATGTAGGTGATGGGGAGGAAGGCAGCAAATCACACTGCCATGTGTGTACCTATGCAACAATCTTGCATGTTCTTCACATGTACATCAAAACCTAAAATGCAATAAAATAAATAAATGGGGAAAAACTGTCAAATATCACACACACACAAACACACAAACAAGTATCTTATATTAAGTGGCTACATAGTAGATTGTAATGCATCTGTGCATGTTGCTTAACTTGATTTCTTTCTCTTGTAGAATATTTCTTTCATATTGTAATATGAGAGGAGCTGCCAGATTTTCCATTAGAGTAACAAGTTCAACATGTTAACATGGAAACAATCACTGATAAAGAAGCTACGTTGGAAGGATGATTCCTATAAGAGTAATAAATGACTTAGATTTTCATACAAGTGTCGAATCTATCAACAAGTAAGGAAGGATTCTATTATCAATGTGTTCTCGTTGCAGATTTATAAGTCACTAAACAAAATGATAGGGAGTTGAGTTTGTGCCAACCCCAGACTGGCCAAAGTCAAAACTGTGGAGCTGTGAGTTTGTTATATTCCTCTGACACCACCTTCTTTAACTTGGACATATGCCCCATTCTTTCATTAACCCTAGGACCTCTCAGCAGCTCTTTTTTCTCAGGATTCCCCCTGGTGGACCTCTTCGTAGCTCCCATTTCTCAGGATTCCCCATGGTGGTCTAATGGAGATTCCCTTCCTCAGCAACACAAGGCACCACTAGTCCTTTACTCCTTCCCAACCTTGCCACCCACATCAAATCAACAAATACTGTACTTAACACTCACACTCATGGAATCATGCTTTACTCTTATATGAATATTAGTGTTAAGGCATTTATCTTTTATATATCTTATATTATTTCCTTTTAATATTAGAACGGTATTTTCTCAGTTTTTAAATTCCTGTACCTAAGTGCAGAGAATATTTCAGCATTTCTCAAACTACATTGTGAGACTAGTTTCTACAATAGCTATATACAAATGTACCCAACTTGTGAGAATGAAGCATATAGAAAATTATAAATTATTTTAGCAATTATCTCTAGCTATAATTTCACACATGTTGATCTTGTTTACCTATCAAAGACAGAAATATTTTAGAACTTCTTCATTTCTTCCTGTATTCAGGAAAGTGCAAGCCCAAATGAGCATCAGGGAGTTTTATATAACTTTCTTAATTATGCTACTGGAGACATATCCATTGTAGCTGTTTAATTTAGCTAGTTATAGCACTGAGTTAGGGTTACAGGTTCTAACCCATCATAGCCAGGTGCTAATTTTCAGGTTCTGGTCCAAGCTTTTCAATGCAGATCCATTACCATAAGCAATTTACCCCAATGAAGACATAGAATCACATGTGAAGATCAAGTAAATAAATCACAACCCAAATTGGAATGTATGTTTGGCAACTACATCAAGTCTTTGTTCTCCATTAAAGACAAATAAAAGTGTATTTTCATTCCACATTCCAGATCAAGGCTCAGAAAATACTTTATTCAGGTGTTTTCTAATTATGAGGCTATTATTACAAAATTTATCCTGAAAATAAAAGCATCATCATAGCAGTATTGTGTTTTATGCTCCCCACTATTCCCTCTATGTCGCATTTAAGTTCTAGTTATAACCCCTGTATATACAGTATGAATTCCCAGACAAAATTTTAACTCTGATGTCTATCTATCTATCTGTCTATCTATCTATCTATCTATCTATCTATCTATCTATCAATCAAATGAGTACCTATACATATTCATGTATATGGGAGCTGAGGAACTGCAGTGAATATTACTCCAAAAGACAACATAGGAAGTGTGATTTATATGTATATAAAAGTGAATTTATGAGATTGAATATTATCTTTTTGTATTTCTTATGTAACATGATTACAGCTATTCACTTCTTAATCTACACTAATTTATAAGAGGTTTATTTTCTTTATCAAAAGAAAGCTAAGTGAAAGTAAAAGTCACAGAGCACTAATTTAAAATCTGATGGCTTGAGTAGAGCAAGCACTTGAGATCATCTTCCTTGAATAGTGTCTGTCCAAAGGACTAGCAGTATATTTGAGGAAAACCTTTACTGCCATTACAGTCCATCTGCTCTTTAATAACTCAAGACTCTATGAATTGAAGCTTTTTAACCTCCATATGCATGTTTTACAAATAATTTCAGCATAATTTTGAGTCTTCATTTTATATATAATTCCTTTTGGCATTTTTATTTTGGTTTGATAATTTAAAGCATAATATTTGAGGCACAAAATGGAAAATATCTTTCTCTCTCTTTCCTCTCTCTCTATGGTATAAAACCTTTATAAAATAGCCAGAATCCCCTTAATGGTCTCTGGCCACAAATCTCCCCCACCCCAAACCAGGATAAGAAATTCTTCCGGAATTCTGTTTACAGATATGTAATGCATTTTTTCTTTATTTCCAGCAATAGTAATTTTACTTTGATCTCATAGCCACCAAACCATTAACCACAAGGAAACACATCAGCAAGGTACAAGGCAGGCAATGTCTGTGATTTCCAGGAGAAGGTCATAACCCAGAAATTTTTTTTTAGAAAACTATTACAATGAGGAACGGGGTACAGCCACAAAAGGAATAGATATAATTTATGCTTGACTTACTTCAGCAGAATATAGTTTATTTATAAACTGCTTATGGCAAACTCTGTATGCCCCTGTTCTATGCATGTGCTGAACTGTCTTCTAGTAAATTATTTAAATTACACCTAGCAGTAATTCCTGAGGACTTTCATACTTCATTTTCTCTATTAATGTAACAGGGAAAAGCTGCTTTGCAAGGATTGCTCTAAATTCCCAGAGTGTGAGTTCCAGACTATGTATGTGTTGCATTATGCCTGTCAAAAAACTTGTCTTCTCCTGAAATTTATTACTGAAGTTTCTCTACCCTAGCTACTCATTGAAGCTTTACAGAAAGCTCATACATGATTTAAGCAGCTAACAGCACTGAAAGAAATAGGTCAGGTTAAAAAAAAAGCTGAATTTAAGCTACCTTCACTTATTACTTATGCAAGATTATGCATAATTTAGCACGCTGCTGAATATGCAAGGACAGAATAATTGTTTACCAAAATATTTACTCTGAGTTGGTACCTGTGTTTTACTGAGATAAGGTGACTTCTCAGCATTTACTAATCACTTTTGAATTAAAAAACAATAAGTGAGTTTTTGATTGGGTTGATAACTGCACAACAGTATATGTAAACAGAGATCTTATTTAACAACTTCATTCAAGTAAAATACATGATACTGTTGTACAGACTGAGCAGTTTCATTAAAGTCATCCCATTTTAGAAAACATTTCTCCCCATTTTTTTTTCTTGACTATAGTCCTATCACATACATACAGAAGTGTAGAAAACATCTCTATAAAATTAGCCAGGTATTTTCTAATTTAAGCTGAACATTGAATACAATTTTCTAAAGTTTGGAAGCAGGCCAAAAGGTTGAGATGCCACTAATATGAAAGAGAAATTTGGATTCAAAGTAGGGTCTTCGGGTCAGCTAGTTTCCAAAAGTAAGTATTCAGTAGAATATAAGCCTTCTTTGACATAACAGTATTTTTATTTGTGGCATTTCAAAAGAATTTTTTAAGAGAAAAAATTCTGTTCCTATAAGAGACTGCTGGCTGGTGTTTAATTTATAAAATGATCGGTATCCCTTACACCAAGTTGAAAATTCCATATAACCATCTTACTTTTTAAGTTGAAAAACTATCTCATGGTGGTATAAATTCATTAATTGTCATAGTTTGAATAAGTCCAAATTTAAAATTTATATACGATTTTTATAACCCTGAAAGAACTGTCATATTTAACCCTTATTTTGAATGAATTAAGGTATTGATATGAATTACTTTTTAATTGTGCAAATTTATGAAATAAAACCTAAGGATATAAGAGTCTTAACACATTTGATTCAATCATCAGGAATAGCAACAAAATAGTTGAAATTAGAAGTGGTATTAAAAAATAGATACCAAAATAAATAGAATAAAAAGCTACAAGTAGCTTCTATTCTTTTATCTATATCTACTGTAAATAAAAGTAGATTCTATCTAGTTATCATATTTTAAAATGGGAAAATCTCAATATAATGGAAAAAAGGTAACTTTTATGCAATGCTCTTTAAATGAAATAAATTTAGTGAATACACATTTAGATGAACACCAAAATAAATTACAATTGTATTGAGTCAATATTTAAAGTATTTGAATCATACAAAATGAGAAAATCATAAGCTCTCCTAAGAGAGGGTAATTTTAGGCTTTGATGTGATAGCAGAAATTAGAAAGCCAAAGATACATTTAACTATACAGAAAGTCCTTTTATAAGTTTTCATAATAAGAAGGAATTTGGCCTATGTAAAAACATTTACGGCAACTATGGCCACAGAGTTTATATGTTATATAAATCAATTGTAAAATAGATAAGAAATATATTCAGATATATCATAAGTAAATATGTATCTATAAATATATCTATATATAGATATAAATCTGTAGATAAATATGTATTTATCTATGTTTATTTATTTAGACTGCAATTTAAACAACAATGAAGCGACATTATTCTATCAAGCTTGACTTTAAAATCATCATGCTCCCTAATGGTGGGATGGAAAGATAAGTTAATGTTAGAAGTATTTGTGATATTGAAAAATTTTAAATATTTAGAAAACAAATAGAAATATTGATGTTATTTTATATATTGATGTTAAATATTAAAATTGTGGTCTATTTAGCAATATGTATAGGCTTTCCTAAAATATATTTTTAAGTTTAAGAGAAAAGTATAACTACAAGATCATCATGTTTCTATAGATAGGAAATGGGGTTAGAAAAAGTAAACAAATACAATTGTGGATGAGAATCATGGCTTTATGAATAATAGTTTAATTTTAGCTGGTTGTATAACAATATTAATTATAAGTATTTTAGAACATTATGTCCCAAAGTTGATGTTTGTGAATTATTGTCCATTTAAATCTCACTACAACTCTATGAGCTAGGAGCTAAGAATGTCTTTCTAGGTGTCTTGAAGAAATCTCTCCTCGGTGGATTGGGGAGGCATTTGCCTATTTAAGAAAATAATTTTATTTTTGTTGCCATGGAAAATATATTGGGCATTAAAATTTTCTTAGCCCAATATATTTTTGATGGCAACAAAAATAAAATAATTGCCACAGTACAAATGTTTGGAGTAGGATGCTACATTACTGGCATATTTCAATCATGTTCCATAAAATTAATATGACTATAACTTCTAAGTATACTCACATGTATTTAATGAGGCAATGTATAGCCCTGCTGGTAGAGAAATTGCTAAATATTTCAGAATATATGGCCTTAGGCTGGGCACCGTGGCTCATGCCTGAAATCCCAGAACTTTAGGAGGCCAAGGCAGGTGAATCACTTGAGGTCAAGAGTTTGAGATCAGCCTGGCCAACACAGTGAGCATAGTCTCTACTAAAAATACAAAAACTAGGAGGTGTGGTGGTGTGTGCCTGTAGTTCCAGCTACTCAGGAGGCAGAGGCAGGAGAATCACTTGAACCTGGAAAACGGAGGTTGCAGTGAGCTGAGATCTCTCCACTGCACTCCAGCCTGGGTAACAGAATGAGATTCTGTGTCAAAAAACAGCAACGACCAATAAACAAATATATATATATATATATATATATATATCCATAAATAAATGGAAAATTGGTTTGCATTTAAATCCATTTGTTCAATAAATTTTCCAATAATTTTATTGAATTGGAAGAAAATTATTGTGAATACCTTAACTCAAAAAACATCACACATTAGATCCACTGATTAAATCAAACACCAAAAGGTTTAAAGGATCATTTTGGAGAAATTGTAATGACAGGAATTACCAATATATGGATAAATAACCATGTATGCATATTAGTCTTGTAATTTTTAAAATAATGACAATTTCAAATAACTGATCATTTTTTATCATATGTTAACATATTTACTACAAGGACACATAATCATAAAATGTATGAATCCCAATGGAATTTTTAAAAAAAAATTTTGTGCTCAACAAAAATGTACTTTAAAAATCAAAATCAAGTCTGTTAAAGCAGCATATTAATTACATTTCTTAACTGACTGGATATCATAATCAATAACTTCCATGTTAATTTTAATATTTCTACACAAATACAAAAGAAATTGTATTTTTATAATAATTTTACTATACATTTTGCCTAATTCCCCACTCAACTCCTTTTTTCAAACTTTTTTATTCAAGATGTTTTTTCTCAATTGTTTTTGCTTTTTGTTCATACTTATATAAAATGGAAGAGAGTAGAAATTTGAAGTTTTAGGTAAAGACACAAATTTTATGATAATTTTTTATGTTTTATTAAGATATTACTGGTTTCTTTTCTACGAATTCAATCTTAAAAGAATGCTTACAGGATTTTCTTCATGTAAGCTTTAGAAAGTAGCTATGGTGTCAGATTTCCCTCCAGAAGAAAGTTATCTTACTGCATTGGATGCTCAATGCTACTCATGTGTTATCACTTAATTTTTTTCTTTTTCTTTTTTTTTTTTTCAAAATTCCTTTGAAGAATACACTCTTTCTACCTGTTACATGCATTTAAAACCCAAAGTAAAATTGAGTAATTTTCTGAAAAAAAAAAGAAGTATATGAAATACCTTAAAACATTTCTCATTTTTATCAATTTTTATTGTATTTCAACTTGACTTTGTTGCTTCCATGGTTCATGATTTTGTATTTGTGTAATCTTCATGGTCATTTGGGCTACAAAGTTGTTAGTGTCCTTTCCAAGAATTCTTTAAAATCATGGTATCTGTAAATCTAGTTCAATGTATAACATGAATTGACCTTCTGAGATTTTCTTCTCCTCCTTTATATCAGGCTTAGATGTGAAAATTCATGAGGAAAGGGCAGCATATTCAATCAATAGTGCTGAACAAAATTTGTCAGTTCATGTAAAAATTTATAACTCTTGTTTACACTAATAGCTAACAACAGGTATACTAAACACTATGAAAAACAAAAATGTAGTAATTTTTGTAGAAAATTCTAAAGAATATTGCATATTCACTATCTCAAGTAAAAAGAATTGACAGAATGGCAGAAATATATGCAAAGCATATACAAGACAGAGAATTAGTTATCCAGAGCATATGACAAATTCATAGAAATCAATACAGGAAAAATACTAAAATAAAGCAATAATTTGAGGAGACAATTAACAGTGGAAGAAACCTGAACCTCTCCATCTCCTCTACACTATCCCTAGTAACCAAGAAATGGTCCAATGGGATATAATTTCACACCCAATAAATAGGGAAAAAAAATTGAGATTCTGAAAATATCAAGTGTTGATGATATAAAGATTACAGTCACATATTTTCAGCTTGTTGGATTGTTAAAATCACTTAGGGAACAAATTTAACAATATCAATACAGATAAAGGTTCAAATTCATAGCAATTTCGTCAAAGTATATACTCCGTCAACATTCTGACATTTGAGTAGAAGGAGCTTATAACATCATTGTTTATTTCTGAGGGTGAGTAGGGTATTTATTATGTAATTTATATATTCTAATGCCTAATACATTTCATAATTACAATAATACAACATATGTTTTATTTATATAGGCATAATTCTAACCACACATTATCACAAACACACATCAGCAGATGCAATTAATATGCATTCTAGTATAACACATGTGTAAGAAAATTCATACTTTAAGCAAATTGGTTAACTGAAATAAAAAACCAAGTTCAATACTTTCGCCTTATTAATTAAGACTAAGTCTCCTATTTTGCCTTCTTTTAAAATAGTCTTTGTTAGGGATAATCAATCAAATACTTATACAAAAGGTTACATTCTTATACTATATTCAAGCAGAAATACAAAAGGGAAGTTATTGCAGTTTATTTCTAATCTGTGTGCAGTGACAGTTCAGTGTTTTGTCCTCATTACAGACTGTGAATCTTAAATTCACAGTAGTGCTTTCTGATTGGAAGGGTTTTCTGTTATTTAACAGACCTCATAAATCAGGCAGAATAATCCTGCTCATTCATAGTCTCTTCTGAATCAAAATAACTTATTCTGAAAGAAAAAAAATTAAGGACAGTGGAGCTGTTCATTAAAACATTATTAATAACAATTTACATGAAATGTTATTATTTTTTCCAACTAAAGTGGATAAGTGCCCAGTTAACCACAATATAATGACTGTAGAAGAACACCATGCTTACATTTAGGTTACTATTTTAAGATCCCCGAGCTAAAGTGGGGCTCCAGTACCAGAGCAGCTAGCAATCCTGCCTTTATAGGAAATGATGGGGAGCTGGATGTGGGTGTACAGTGAGCCTTCTGTGGGATACTTCTTTGGCCTGACAGACAACCAAATACCTAGTTGTCCTACCTATAACAGGGGGTCTCTCACATGGGAAACCTGTTTATACTAGCAAATGCCCTTGTGGTTAATCTGACTCATGTCTAGTTTATTACTGCCTGACCAATGCTCTGACACTAGAAGCCCACTTTGTGTCTGCCCACTCCTTCCCCTATGGGGAAAACTTGGGTTGGGGTAACCCCTGGTTCTTCAGATGGAAGGCAAAAATTCAACTCACCATTGCAATACTAAACAAGTTCAGGGTTTGACTTACAGATTCTAAGCAGGGAGGACACAATGAGTCAGGAGGGCAGTCCTTCATCCCTGGGTATCTGAGAGAGGGATGAAAATCAGACAGAGAGAGAGAAAGAGAGAGCACACACAGCAACTAGCATTACATAAAAGGGAATAGGGCATGAGTTTTAAGTTTTCAGGCAAATTTCTGAAGGGTCTGTTTAAAGGAAGTGGTGGGAAAGCAAAGACACCAGTCTGCTAGGCAGAAGAAAATGACTAATATCTTATATCTGGACTCTGGCTTGCCATTTGGTTGTTATGTTCTACTTACTTCTTTTTTGTTTGTTTGTTTGTTTGTTTGTTTGAGACGGATTTTCACTCTTGTTACCCAGGCTGGAGTGCAATGGTGCGATCTCGGCTCACCGCAACCTCCGCTTCCTGGGTTCAGGCAATTCTCCTGCCTCAGCCTCCAGAGTAGCTGAGATTACAGGCACACGCCACCATGCCCAGCTAATGTTTTGTATTTTTAGTAGAGGCGGGGTTTCACCATGTTGACCAGGATGGTCTCGATCTCTTGACCTTGTGATCCACCCGCCTCGGCCTCCCAAAGTGCTGGGATTACAGGCTTGAGCCACTGCGCCCAGCATGATGTTCTACTTCTAATGCCTAGGAAGGAAACTTTTCCCTGTTGTTCCTATTACAGTTACTCATGTGAAATATCTTGTTCCTAATTATGATTTTCATGTTGGTATGCTATGTAGGCCAGAAAGCATTGTGCTATTTATTTTACATTTATAATCTCTCCAACAAATATCATAGCATGCCTCACTATTGTCTATCATTTGTGAGGCAATTTAAGTAATATAAGATCCCTTCTAACCAATATATTCATTGATTTTATGATTCTGTATAATAACCAAATCCTTAGCTTGAATTGTCAGAACAGCTTTGTGTTTCCTCAGCCTTAAGTCAACTATTTTTCCCTTTACTTTAATGTGAACCATCTATCTTGTGATTTTTAATCAAAATCCCTAAATGCATTTAGTCATTACTGCTTTATTTATTATTGAGAAACTGTATTCTGTGTATTAATTATTCTGTTCTTATGCTACTAATAAAGATATACCCAAGACTAGGTAATTTGTAAAGGAAAGATGTTTAATGGACTCACAGTCCGACATGGCTGGGGAGGCCTCACAATCACAGTGGAAGGCGATTGAAGAGCAAAGTCGCGTCTTACGTGGCAGCAGGCAAGAGAGCATATGCAGGGGAACACCGCTTTACAAAACCATCAGATCTCATAAGACTTGTTCACTATCATGAGAACAGCATGGGAAAGACCAGTCCCCATGATTCAATTACCTCTCACCAGGTCCCTCCCATGGCACCTGGAAACTATGGGAGCTACAATTTGAGATAAGATTTGGGTGGGTACAGACAAACCACATCAGTGTACTATGCTAATTTGATAATAGTATGTCAAAAATGAATATAATCTCTACTCTGTAGAAATTCACAATGTATTGACAGGAGAATTATCAACAAACAGAAATTTTAAGGTGAGTGAGACCATTCTAGCACGGGGAAGGAAGAAGTTGTCCTTGACAGGCATCTAGGTCAGTTTTAGGAGGCTTTCTGAAGAAGAGTTCATCAGTTTGAATTGAAGAATGAGCAGGAGTTAAGTCAAGAGTTAAGAGTGAGGTGGTGAGGGGTGGAGCATGGTGGAATCACGTAGGGAAAAGCTGTTCTAGGCAGAAGGGGCAGTCTATTGATCAGCTTTGAGTTGCAAAAAGCATTTATAACTGAGCTGGGTTCTTTAGTTTACTATCTCCATCTGGGACAGCAAATAAATGGACATATACAGTTGTATAACATACACAGTGGATCATCAATTTATGTCTTTCTCTTCATTCTAAGTGACACAAAAACTTTTATTGCAGAACGCCCACAATTTACTCCACTCCAAATTCATCAGTGTTTTATTGAGGATTTAGATGCTTTAAACCTGCTAACAAACAATTGTTTACATGCAGAACTATGTTTTTTTTAACATGTGTTGAAGCTTATTAACTGCTATGAACTAAATGTGTTTTTCCCCAAAATTCATATGAGGAAACTTAACCTCCAAGATGATGATATTAAGAGGTGGGACCTTTGTAGGTAACTTGTAGATCATGAAGGAAGAGCCCTCATGAATGACATTAGTGCTATTGTAAAAGAGGTTTGAGGGTCTTTGACTTCAGCCATTTAAGGACACAGCTAGAAGGTACCATCCATGAGGCAAGATAGTGAGCCCTCAGCAGACACCAAATCTGTTGACACCTTGATCATGGACCTCCCAGCCTCTGGAACTGTCAACAACAAATTTCTGTTTATAAATTACCCAGTTATAGCAGATTGAAAGAACTAGCATACCAACTTATCATATAAATTCTTAGAAGTTATGTATTTCGTTTTATTTCTAGCTCACCCTCAATATCTAGAAGATTGCTTTGGAAATAGTGCACACTTAGCAAATGTGCTTATTTACAATCAGTAAACAAACAAACAAAAAACTATGCTACTTATTAAGATTCTAATAAGAAAATATTGGCAATAACATCTGCTTTAAGTTTTTATTCATAAGTAGAGATTACCTTATAAATACAACGCTTTCAATTATGAGTAATAAAAAATCAATATTTCATTAAATATTAATATTCCTACATAGAGAGAAATATATATGTCTCTCTTGGATACAAATATAAAGGCATAAATAATGAGTCTTTATATAGAAGTATATGGTTTTTATACTAATTGTTAATCACTAGGGGTTTTTAATGAATCAATACAATGCAATGTAACTTCGAATATATTTTTCTCTCTATCACAAATTTTTTATTACTAGGTTACTCTGAATTCTATTTGACTAAAAAATAAATCTCAATATTCCCAAATAATTTTCTTACATTATTTAAGATTGTTTTAGCCCCACTTAATAGAAACTCAGCTTTCATTAACTTCACAAAAATAGCAGGGAGTAGAGAAAGGGAGGTTTCCTAACTCAAGGATTTCATGCTCAAAATGAAAATCTAAACTATTGCAAGAAGCTCAGGGATTTGGTGGACCTTGGAGGCTATGTTAACTAAAAATTTTAATGCTGCTGGGCTACTTTCTTCATTTATTTTCTTTCATTTTTATTATGTGTTATTAGCATACTCCATAGACCTCCTCTTTCCGTGTGCCCACTGACACTACCTAAGTTTTATATTTTATAGCATTTTCCACCAGAGAAAGAAAGAGGCTCCATTAAATTCCCAATTTTCTAGGACATGAACTATGATTAAGCAGATTTGGATCAAGCATTTACCCCTAAGTTAACAGTGGACATAGTAGATCAGGTTTAATCGAGGAAAAGGTATGGAGGGGGTACCTGGTATATCATTTGGGTGAGGCAATTCTCAGTTGAAGGTAAGCAAGCTAGCTATGAGCATAACTGCTAATTTCACTCCATCTTCCACTTATTTTAATAAAGATTATCCAGTTATTACTCAGTGAATATCAATAAATAATTTCTATATTTTTCTTTTAATATATGGGATAAACATTCTATGTTGAATGTATTATGTATTTTCTGTATCACATTAACGCATCTATAAAACACATGATTCATCACTTATTAGGGTCTCTAAAGCCTGCTCATAATAGAATAAATTATATATGTCTCTAAGTATATATATATGTGTGTGTGTGTATGTATATGTATGTATATCTATGTGTGCACACACACACACACACACACACACACAAATGTCCAAGGGAAAATTAACGTTGAAAAATCATCCTAGATATTATTGGTGATGTATAAGGGCAATCATGCAAAAACAGGTAGGCCAGAGTGTGTTTCAACTAGCCAAACCTGTCACAACAAATGTTATTAGTCACCTATAGGAGGAAACCAAAGACTGTATAATTCAGCCTCCTGTATAAAGATGTTGCTAAAATGAGACAACAAGCTTTGGTTAGGTCAACTTGAAAATTCTGCACTGATCAACATTTGTATTTTTCATTGTAAATTGATAAATTGTCATTTGGTGTTTAATGTAGCATTCTCTGTGAACATGATAAATGGGTATCCAGCTGTGTGGAATCTATGAACTCTTGATGTGCTGACCTAAACATTTGCTTATCCTGAAAGGCTGAGAACCAGATACCAGATCCTGGAACATTGCAAGTTTACCAATGGAGAGATAGGGATATTGGTGATCTCTGGGTTGTCGGTGTGGGTAACTCATTCAATCCTCTGTCTCATTGGACAGTCTTCAAAATGCAAAAGATATATTCAATTTGATTTGGTAGCTTTTCTATAAATAAAAAAATTAAACAATTATTACACACCATTTCCAGAGAAAACAACAGAGCTTCTCCCATATTTCTGTTTGTAATTAATTTCTAAGGGAAAACATTTTCTTTGCTTTTTAAGAAGACCACAGTCTTCTTACAATGTCAACATCAGACTTGGATTATATTTCATTCTGTGTTTACTGTGCATACTCTGTTAGCTGCAAACATATTTCTGCCACGTTAAGTTTGTATACATGTCTGCTTTTCTATATAATGAAATGTTTATGCCACCGAAGGGTTTCAAATAGCATAACTTTGGAATAAAATCTTGCAGATCCCCTAAGTGACTCTAAACAGGATCAGGCCAAGCTTATATAACCAAACAAATAATCTTAATCTCATTTTGTCTTTTTATTCCCCATTTTTAAAAACAACAATTCTTAGTAACATTATAGAAAGCAGTCCTGGCAGCAATTTCATTGCCATGTTATCATCAGTGAAAAAGGAAGCAGAAATAAGTCACTGATCATTAAATCTTTGAATAATCCACTAAAACATTGCAGCTGATTTCTCCAGCCCTATTAAGTTCTTATATTTAAGTTTCTGTTAATAAAACACATCTCTCAGTCACAGGACAATTTAAAAATAGTATCTCAACACTAGACTATATTTTAAATAATATTTAGCTTTCATATAAATACCATGATAGATTTTTACCTTTAGTCATTTCTTTCTCTGCACTGTACTAATTGCACTGGTTCAGCTCTCAAAGTATTTTATTTTCAAATCAAAGAAACAAACTGTATTCATTGAAGAGATAGTATTATTTATTTTCTATCATATCATTATGCTTACATATGTATCCCTACAGGCTGAAGCAACCACCTATGTGCAGTTAAGTCCATAAGTTGCTGATATCATGTCCTCTATTCCACTATTTTTCTATCTAGAATTCTCTCCTAGTCCCTCTCTATTCATCAGTGAGGGTACTTTTCTTCCTCCAAGTACCAGCTGAAATTTTATTTAGTTGGGAAATGCTCATGACACCCATGGCAACTGAGACTGTCCCTTTATGAGAACGTATATACTATCTACAAAGCAACTCTTCCTCACTTATCTCACACTTACTTATACTGCTTTGAATTGTTTGCAGATTGCTTCTCATGTGGGCCATTCTTTCAAATGCACTTTGAGTGTATTGTCCAAGGGTCCATATCTCCTACTTTACCCCTGTGGATTACCTATATATTCCACAGCAACTTGGTAATTTATTGTCAGTGTACAGGATAGTTATTTACTAAAAACTGAAGATTTTTAAGTGTTATTTTTATTTCTAAGTCAATTTATTATTTTCTGTGTCTCCAGCTAAGACCATTTGCATTTTAGTCTTTCTTAATACTAAAAAGAAGATGATATAAATTATCAGGTTACAGACAAACTTTTTGAAATAAAACAGAGTATTATATAATGCATGAATAATCAATAAAACAGAGGACTAGACTTTTTTATTCTGATCCTTGTTCTCTAGGCACAATATAAATATGTCAAAGATTCCAAATAAATATTTACTAGTCAGATGAAATGAAACAGGTTTAATTGTGAACATGTGATTGTTGGGCTAAAACTGTGAATTTAGGGACTACAAATTATAGTTACCTAATTCAGCTGATATTGTTTCCATTTCTGCTTGCAATATATTTGTAAAGTCACTATAGTTTTGTTTAAAATATGAATCTTATACCATATGCACAAATACTGGAAACCTAGCCTTATGTTTCTACAAAACCATTACGTTCATATACTTAAGTTGTGTTCATGTCTTGCTAAAATTTAGGTTGTACAAGTTGTTTTAAATTATTATTAAAATCTGCTGTCAACAAATAATTTTTAAGAAGGAGCAAAGTGAGTAGTTATAAAGGATGTCAATAAACACAGACTTAGGCAAGGACATATGAGTCAGTCTTTCAGTGGTATGAAGTATTGAAAGTAATGACAAATACTGCAATTACTCTTGCAACAACCTTATATGTTTTTCAATGTTTATTTTTAGTTGTTTAGAAACTGTATCCTTAGGAAGAGAAGTATAGGACCTGAAAACAAATCTGAACAGAACTGGTGTAACATAATCAGCTCAATATTTTCTGAATTTGATCTGGATATTTTGATTTGGCCTCTACTATAATCTACTCAAGATTTGGAGAATTAAGTTCTCAGCATTTCACAAGGTAATGTATGAAGAGTTTTGATTTGTCAGCTAGACCACCTGATTTGAAACCTGAATCTTTTATTCCTTATTAGCTTGTGAAGTTGGCAGCTTCCTTAGCTTCTCTTGGCCTCAGTTTTGTCATCAATAAAATGAAGAAAAAAATGTTTTGAGAATTAAATGCTTTAATATATTTAAAGTGCTTAGAAGGATACCCGGAATAGTATAAGTATTCAATACAAGTCACTATTATTATTAAGTTTTCATAAAAATATAGCTTTGCTCTTGTTCTGGCACTCATTGTTCAGTGTATATAATAAAGAAAGCTATAGAAAGATCAATTCAATCTTCAATGATTCCAGCATTGCAAAAGCTAAATAAGTTTCTTCCTCAATAACTGCTTTTCTTGATGAAAGACACTCTTATTGGGTTATGCTTTTCTCTATAAAATTCTTATTCACAAACACTTTTTTTAACCCTCTTAGGGAGGCTGTAAAGTTAATATGGAACTTACATAATGCTCAAGCTTATAATGACTAGACCTCTATACACAGACTAAAAGAAAAAAAATCTCTCTTCTGTGTTAGAATATACTGTCCTTTTGTCTCTTTGCTTTGGCTTCTGATTTCTTGATTTCTACCTGCCTTCAGGGCAACCTGACTCCACCCTATCTGTGCCTCAACTTCCTCTTCTCTTTCCTTTTTTTTTTTTTTTTTTCTGAGAGGACAGAGTCTTGCTCTGTCACCCAGGCTGGAGTGCACTGGCGGGATCTCAGCTCACTGCAACCTCTGCCTCCTGGGCTCAAGCGATTATACTGCCTCAGGCTCCTGAGTAGCTGGGACTACAGGCTCGCAAGTAGAGACAGGGTTTCACCGTATTGGTCAGGCTGGTCTTGAACTCCTGATCTTGTGATCCACCCGCCTCAGCCTCCCAAAGACCTGGAATTACAGGCATGAGCCACTGCAGTCAGCCCCTCTCTTCCCTTTCTTACACACTATAATACCCTGATCTTCTCAGGTTCAATGACAAGCAATAAAAAAACAGCTATTTTGTACATTAATACGGAGAACACTAATCTTCTTACACTTCATAAAATAATCAGATATTTTTTCAATGATTATCTGTAATATAGTCATCACTCTAAAAAGTAAAAAATCTAATTATAAAGCTGTAATTTATTCAGAATGATAGATTCCCAGCTTCCTATATTCTTTTGTAACTACTGAATAGAGAATTTTCCAGGGAATATTTAGTTAACTTGACACTTTTGAAAATTTCCATATATTTGTCAATATAGGGAAGAAAGAGCTAAGGCTAAATAAGTGACTAACAATTTGGGGTTCTATGGGATTTCGATTGTCCCTATTATTTCTATTCCCATTTCATTAAGTAATAAGGAGAACTTCCAAAACAGCTTTTGTTAAAAACAAACAGCAAATGGAGAAGGAAAGCCAGAAAAATAAATACATTTAAGAAAACCTGTAACAGTACAGTGCATTGCAAGCCATAACACTGTGCTATGGAGTCCAATGTTTTAGGGCATAAACACTTCTTAGAAACATACTTTCCATACTATCTATTCAAATATAGCAAGCAAATTGTACTGTTGTAAATGAGATCAAGCAATGGCTATGTGTTTCTATATACGTTGACACACAACCTGGACACTAAGACACCTAGAACCAGCAGACATGGACATCTGTTATTCTTGGGGTCTGACAAATTAATCCTTAAGCTGCTTGGGAAAATACGACTACTTATCTTCAAGCTACTCAATACTATGCAGCTCTCCTTCATTTCTTTTACATGTTTGCCTTGCTCTTTTGTTATCATTCTTTGGTCTAAGCACTTTTCATTATTATACAACCTGGGAAGCATGGAGTGAGTTATAAAAAATAAGTGGCAAAACTAACGAAGATCAATATTGTGTTTACCAACACAAGCAACTATCAGAAGCTGACTCCAGGAGAAATTAATGAGCAGCCCTTCGAGTCACTAAGTGAGGGCAGGGAAGTGGCTGGAAGCTGCAGAGGGTTCAAGAAGAGGACTGTATTCAAGTGGCATTTCTCTGTGAGCACTTCTAATGAATTGTCTCAATTTACTAGAACAAGACCTGTATCTCCAAGCCTCCTATCATTCATTGTGATTTGTTTTCTCATTCATGAATATTCACTTTTGAACATCATTTTGTAAGCACAATGTTATGCTCTTTTTTTATTTAAGAGGACTCCCCCCACCCCACAGAATTATATATGTGTCAGACCCCACAACACCTGGATCTGTCCCTCTCTCTCATATTGTCTGATCTTTCTTTCGATAATTCCCTTTCCTGCTGTGGTCTTCTTTGACATCTGAATAAAAAGTTTATTTGTACTAGTAGTAATAACAAATACAAACCTTTCTATAAGATGTAAAATTTCCAATGCATTTCACACATGTTTTGTGATGTGCCCTCACAACAAAATGTAGATTAGGGGGATACTGACATGACTCCTCTATTACAGACGAAAAAAACTTAAGATTCACAGGTGTTAATTAATTCATGAAGAGACTTTCCATTGAGCTCAACTTAAGAACAGGTAAAGGGGTAGATCAGTGTCATTTTGACAAAATCTTCCATTGCTCAAATACGCATTATTTATTCTGGGAGAAATAAGGTCAGAATTAATTTGGGAGAAACTAGGTTTTGCATCATATTTACCAATATTTTATTTACCCTACCCTACACTAAATGCATGCCAAAGAATATGAGATGACTAAGTAACAAGATAAGTGAAAAGTGAAAATTAAACATAACAAGTTTGTGAACAGTTAATATATATGCCTTATTCAGAATTTTTAGAAAGGTAGCCACAGTGTAATTGTTAAGGCATTTTTTTTTTCTGTTTTTCGTTTTGTTTTGAATTTCAACTAAATGACAATCATTATGTTATTTTTTCATAATAACTTAAATAATTTCAAAATATTTTCTATAGGAAGATAGCTTTGATTTTTAAATAAGCTCCATAGCTGCAGAACCCATAGAGAAATAGTAGCAATACCACACAAGATGGTTAAACAGCTTATGAATTAAGCTCCATATAAGCAAATTTCTTTGTAAGTAATTTATATTGTATGGCAAACTTGTATCCAACTAGAACAGCAAATTAAAACATTAATCACATCTGTAAAATTTAGGGCCTTGTGCATACAGAAAAAAATATTAGGGAAATACATTTTCTTGTATTGCTGAAATAAATATTCCACATATGGAAGCCAGTCTAATCCTTCTCATTATAGTGTGGATGAAGATGAACATTAAGCCCATATAACATTTCTTCCTGAATTAGTCGATAGCTCATTTTAGTAGGTAGCACATATTTCCAAACCTGAAATGCCCATGCTCAGTCAGATTTGCAGTCCCCTTTTCCCTCGCTGCTCAGGCTTTCCATCACTGTTAGGTAACCACTGTGATTATTCCATATCCCATCCTGATGAGATGGCAAAACAGCTACAAGCTTTCTTCCCTGCATTAAGCAGGTTGTAAGCCATGGAAAACTAACTTGCCCTGAAATTATCAAGCATTCCAGCACTCTGTAGCTGCACCAAGGCAGGCAGCCTGCCAAAACACATACAGGACACCAGCCCCTATTCTCAAGCACATTTTAATCCAGCTGTTCCTCACAAAACATCCAGGATGCTTTGATTTACTGCTCTACTTAATTAGAATGTAGAGTATGGGAGACCATCTTACACACAAGATAAGCATCCTGAATGACATTTTAAACTTTATCAAATGCAGTGGTGGGTTTTTGTTAGTTTGTGTGTGTGTGTGTATTATTCTCATAACTAGATATTGAAATGTGTGTGCAATGTTACTGCTTTTCTGGTATTGTAGAACTGCGCCCAAACATGAAGGCTGACTGTATGGAGAAGATACAATCAAGGCAGTGTCCACTTCAAGCTCTCCTTCCTGCAATGAAAATGCCACTCCGAGAACTCTATTGCTCCCAGTTCAGGAATAAAACAATGCATTTTTTTCAAACGTTGAGTTTCCAATTAGAATTTTAGGGGTTTGAATGAAATTCTGAGGAGGTTTCTATATTATGAATGTGGCTATGTTGCTATCAGGTCTTTCCTTTGGGGACATAGCTTCCCTGAGTGACTAGTCCAGGCAGGTTCAAGCAGAGCCTCTACCTGCCTGGTAACCCACATACATGAGGGTCATCTAACAGGAGAAATTTCCAAATGCATATTTAATTATGTGGAAGGCAATTTAAGCATAAGTACCATAATCCCTAACATTCCTTACAGATGGAAAAATTAAGATAATCATAGTGAGATATTTAAAAATTTAATAATACTAGGTGCTTTGAGCTCTATGACAAACCAATCCCATTATTTCACAAAAATTAAGCTAGAACATTTGCTTGTTATTCAATATCCAGTTATTGAAAAGAGATGTTATTTCCATAAAAGGTCTAAAATTCCTCCCCCAGATAAAATAATACCAGAAGAACCTGTATTTTCGCACCACATATAACATGATCATGATTTAAGTAACCAATTGAATGTAAGGTTTTGTTGAATACACAGAAAAGGAAGCATTGGCTTTCCAATGAGTTTCTAATTCATATGCTTCCTCTGATTTCACAAATTTTTTTTCAAATGTTAACCATACCAAGAGCAGAGAGTAGCAAAATTAAATAAATAAATAAAAAAGAAAGAAAGAAAGAAAAAGAAAGAGAAACAGAAATTTTCCCCAAAAAACGTATCTTTAAAACTTTAATACATTAGGGTTTTAAATATTATAAAGCTGATTTTTGTAATGTAATAATAGCACAAATAATATAAATAATTTACATTGTACATTAACATAAATTCATTTATTGCCCTTCATAGACATATTTCATGACCAAGGCAGAAATACTGCATTTTTAAATAACAAGAATATTGCTGAAAATTTTCAGCAATAGGTATACCCTCACTTCTGTTTATATTTTAGCATTTTACATTTATATACTTAAAAAGAATAGCATGGCATTTTTTTCCAAATGGCTTCCAATTCTTTAACGGTTAATTTAGATTCCATGTAATTCTTTGAATTATTATGTAAAAAGTCTAGCTGAGTTGTGTATATGTGACACCAAAACAGTTAGTTTTGTAGAAAACTATTCGGCCAAATCTTGGGTTGATGTTACTAAGGATAATACACCTTTCAGATTTTTTTTCCCAGCAAGTGATTGTTTTGGCACCATGCATTCATTATCTGTATTCCTATTCCAAAGTGTATTCCAATCATTCCTGAAATTATTAATCAATAAATGTTACCACAGAAGTTTCCTAATTTATATTGTTTAATTTAAAATATTTGTTTATTGAGCAATAAGCATTATGAGTGGCACTGCTTCAGAAATCAGGGCATTTACATGAGAAGCAGGAGGGGTAAAAGGAGGAGAAGGGGGAAAGAAGATGAATTAAGAAAATGTAGCAATCAGAACCTACAAACAAGTGGAGAGGATATCAAAGTAGGATCCACAGAACACTACTTCAGTGAAATGCTTAGTAAAATATATAGAGATTCTGAGGTCAAATACTTTTGATAATACTACACAATACAACCTCTCTTTAAGTTTCACAATGGATTAATGCTCGAATACCAAAGGTCCTACAAAGTTTACTAGAAAAAAACACGTTTAATTTTGTTAACTTCTGTGGTAGACACTGAGATGCACCCTCAATATCCCCCTGTAAGGAAGTGTGTGCTGCCCAGCTACAGGAAGTTCATCCAGCACTCAGTCCCGGCTTTCAGCTCCAGGGTGCTCCCATCTGTTGTCTGACCCAATGCACAACCCACTGACAAGCAGCCTTGCTGCTGTGCACTGCTCCAAGATTTGCTGATGTTTTGTCCCAAACATGCACTGCCATTCAATGTCCCCTGCCCAATAGGATTGCTTCCAACCTGTTCCTTTCAGAAGGGTTGATCTCTCACCTCTGCCTCAGTCTAATTTTAAATAACACAATCTGAGACAACTACCAACCAATAACTTAATTTGACCTTGCAATTTATTTCAGAGCACTTGCTGTGGGGAAAGCTCAAATAAGGGGTCTGGTGGCACAACCCCTTCACCAAGACTTAGGAACAGAGTGTGCTGAATCTAACTTGAAAAGAATTTCACTTTTTACCTCTGCATCTCTGAGTTGTCCAGCAGAGAAGTCAATGAATTGTTCTTTCTTTGACCTTTCCTTCAGTCTTTATAATTTTATTGCAAGTATCATCTGGAATTTTAAAAATTAGAGTTGTGTTTTTGTCCATGCTTAAGTCCTTATATATTGTAAACCAAATTTATTTCAAGAAGCCTGTTTTCAGTTTATTTTAGGGCCTAGAACACAAGATCAGATGGTTTGCTTTCTCTGCAAAGAAAGGTATAAGCAGAGTAGCACTTTGCCTATTTCTAAGGAGTATACTTAACATATTCATCTTTGGGACTTTATAATTATCTGGAAAATATTTAAATATTGGCTAAAAGTACTATTAAAATGCAAGTTATCTATCACCACTAAAATCACTTGGCATCCTTGCATTCGTAACTGATCAGTTATTAGACTGCAATTTTAGGACACAAGTTCATTGCAATACTCTAATAGGCAATTTGATGTCTTGATAATTAATTCTTGTTACTAACGTAATATTTCAGTTTAAATATGTTTTATTTCATTTCTAAAGAGTATAACTTCTAAATATTCATTTTCACAGAGATAAATTCTCATAAAATGTGAAACATTTGACCTAAAGTTGAAATATTTTAATAGATATTAAAAGAGCCCCAAAGATAAATCTTTACAGAATTAATTAAAATTCTTAGATTCCATAACTTTTCTGTATGAACTTTAATGAAGAGAAGAATATCTTTATCTTTCCTTGGTTTGAAATTTTGGTAGGCCATGTTATGACATGACAAAGAAACCAGTTGTAAACACACTCTGAGTACAAATTTAGTAAATTTAAAATGCAATTGCACTCGGAGTTTGAAATCAGATTAATTTTAATTGTCATCATTTTTAGGATATATTTGGATATTTTAGGTCTAAGGTTTATCCATTGTTATATATGAGCTGATTTTTTTCAAATATTTAGTGAACAGTTTTACTTTAGTTTGACTAATACGATGAGCACTCTTACCATTTCTGGGAAATAATAAACATGTTCTATCCTTAAGCTGTATACGTGTTTATTAAGCATGAAATATTGTGCAAATCATATATTTAGAGTTTGCCAACAAAAGTAAACAAAGAAATGAAAAGAATGAACTGGAAAGATTATCAAATAAAAATTGTGAGCTTCAATCACAGTACCAGAGTAGAGAAGGTGGTGACAAATTGCCATTTCTTCAGTATCTGGAGAACTTTAATTTACTCTCATTTTTGGAGAAGGGGGTGGAGTCCCAACACTTCAACACATTTTGCCATGAAGACAAAAAAGGGTGTTAAATGGTTTTCCTCAAGCTTGTAGTACACAGCTCTGTGCTGCTAGGTGTACCAGTAATTCAGTTGCAAGTAAGCTAATGAAGAAATTAAATCACTTGCCTTTTTCTTGTCTCTTCCTTAAAGAGGTTGCATTTTGTGCTGACAGTGCAGAGTTGATAAAATAGCAATTTTTGAAAAGCTTGCTCATTTAGCTACTCTCAGAACCCCTGCTGACATCACTGACATTTTCTCCAAATATGCAAATACTGTAAGTCACTTTCTAAGATGCATGCATATATTTCCAAAAATGTTATTATTTTATGATCAACTAGGCATAAATGCAGAGGCAGACTAGTTTCCTGGCTTTGTAATGCCACACTCATGAAATGACTTTTTTTTTTCTAAATGAGATTTGGTAGGAATCTGTCACAGCCTCATAGATCTTTAAAAGTGAGTTATTCCTTTTATATAGAGTGGGGGTTATTTTAAAGCCTTCCCGTTATATAAACATAAAAATAGGAGGTAAAAGCCCGTAAGCCCAGCTAACTTAAATACCTGGGTGACAATGGCAATATTATCATTAAACTCAACACACAACTTTTGAAATACAGTGCAGATGCAGTAGGCACGAATACTATCTTATTTAAATGTCTGTATTAAGCACAACCACTCTCTGCTAAAAATGGGGAAAAAACAAACAAGTCATATTCATCAAAGTAATTGTGTAGGTACTTTCAGTACCAAAATGCCTAGAATGAAGGATTGAACTGCTAACGGCAGCAGTGACAGCCATGAATCATGGTAGGCTACTCCGGGGCCTTTACCACCATAAAACAAAAGATGTAGATGAAAAATGCTGCAATTAAGTGATTTGATTTCTGCCCCCTTTTTCCTACTGCATTCGTGCATGGCTGCACAGCAAAGATTGATGGGAAAAATTACTCTACGTGATCTCTGACAGAGCCTTGGAACAATTCTATAAGGGGGAAACATACAAATCAAACCAGCTTTCTTGTATTCAAACAAAATAATACATATAAAGCAAATACTTTAGCCTATATCCAAAGCACCAAAATTTGCATGCACACATAAATTGTTGAGAAATGCTCTGCTATCAAAACCAAACTCATGGATTTTCCAGCTAGTTGGGTTATACTGATATTTGTTTAAATAAATATTCAATCAGTACGGCCGAGTGGCATCCTCAATATGTCTGTGCTCTGAGAACAAATTACAGATACAAATTTGTGGAGGTAAAACATTCTTATATTTTATATCAATACATTATTAATGAAAATACACATAAAATAACATAATAGAAAATTTCACTGACTATTCAACTCCCCTGTCATTATAGTCATTTAGAGGGACATTTTTAATGGGTATTCACCACTCAGTTGGGGTCCCACATACAAAAGAATCATACTTGAATACAAGGGACTATTTCATTGTGGTTGATATGTATGTTTAAAAGATGCTAAATTTGCAACATCCAATGAATAAAATAAACAATACTGCTAATATGAAGAAAAGATAACTCCTATTATCAGAGGCTGAAGTGAAATTATATGGGTTTCATTACCTGATGAGAGAAGGTCACTCAGTCTCAGTCCACTCTTAAGATATGCACAGTCAATTTGACTTCAATTTGTGCAATAACATTGCCCCCTCCCCTGAATGGAGAAGAACATGTGTATACTTGACTTTGCTATGTGTACTGAGGCTATGTTTAAAGGCTGCTAGAATAGTGGTGTTGAATTGGATAAATTCTTACATTCTACCTATAAACATTTATTCATCTGTCTTTCAAATATTGGGATGCTTTAAATTATGAGTTAATGACAGCATTTTGAAAGACAGTAAACAGTTTCAATACTACTATTTCTTTACGTCTAGTCAGAAACATTCAAAAATACATTCTACTGAAATATACTTTACTACAGCTTCTCAGGCAGTTACCCAAAAACAGTGTGCTTAATTGTTTTGGTTCTTTTGCTGTCAGCCACAATAGGAAACCTCAGGGTCCCAAGGCCAGAACTCATTAGTGGATTCTCTGACTTTAATAATGAGGAAATCTGTGAAATACAAGCATGGTTTGATGAAATATCACAGACTTGAAAATCAGGAGACCTGGGCTCACCACTAATTAATATTAGGCTGAACCATAGGAAATCACTGTTTTTGTAGCCTAAAAATGGTTGAATATCACAATAATAAGTAGCTCCACCTATTTAGTTTGGTATAACATAAGCACTCAAGTTTCAATTTCTTAGATATAAAATAGACAAAGTGAATATTTGTAATTTTTACAAGTAGGTATTTAATATGCTTTGGTCAAGTTTAAATTTTTATCTTTTTCTGCTTGGTAATAATTTCTTTGCCAACAATCATTAAATAAGTCAGCAACCTTTATCAATTTACCAAGCTATAAGGATCATATCTTAGGAAATCAAGGTAAATGTAACTATAGAATAAATTAATTAAGTGAAATTTCTTTAGGAATTGATTTAATTATTTCTTTTATAAATGGGGTTCTGTGTATCTATTGGGACACTTAAAAGATTTTTCACTTATTTTTGGTAGATTATCTCTTTCTTATATAAAAATAAAGAATATAAGTAGCAAAAAAAATAATGCCTGAGGACAATATGGAAATTTAAACATCATCATAGTAATAAATATGCTGTGACTAACCTTAAAATTTGTTTCTGAGCATCCTGGCAGACTGAATAAAAAGGGAATACATGTTAGTGCCCTCTTGTCTTTCATCTTTTATATTTAGATTCTTAAGGTCAAGAGACATCCCTTATTCATTTAGATACTATAAAGCAGTCTCTTCCTTTTTATCCTGCCCCTTTTATTAACCATTTTTCTTTTACAGTGGAATTTTTGGTAAGCAATTAAATAGATTAGTGTAGAAACTACATGACATAGAAGACTTCTATTATCATATTATTCAATATTTCATACATTGGAATGTATGGTGGTATATAGGGAAACCCTTGTAACATAACCACAAATTGAATAAAGGGATCAATATAACCTTAAAATACTTGATCCTCCAATATCAGTATGATTAAATTATTTTTTAGAAATAAGGAAACCATAGTTAGAGATATACTATCCTAAGTATTTTAGATTATTTCAACAGTGTAATAATCTAAATAATTTTAGATTATTTCAACAGTGTAATACTAAAATTAGAAACATAAAACATATTTTCTGTTCTCTTAATTTTTTTTTACTCAAGTATTATTGGCATACAAGGAACAACACATTTAAAGTGTAGAATTTGCTGAGACTTTATGTCTTAGCATGCACCCTTGAAACTACCACCATAATCAATTAATAAGTGAATTCATCACACCTAAAAATCTTCTTGTACTCCTTTGTTATTCCTCCCTCATATTTCTCTCTTTATACTGATGTTTCTGTCACTGTAGATTAGTTTGTACTTTCTATAAATTCATATAAGTGAAATCATACAGTGTGGGTTTTTTTTGGTCTGGCTTCTTTCATTCAATACAATTATTAACATTTTGAAATTAGTCCATGGTGTTGTGTATATCAATAGTTCACTTTTTGTCAGAGCTGAGTTAGTGTTCCGTTGTAAGAAAATATTACACTTTTAAAAACACGTTCACCAGCTGATAGACATTTGTGTTGTTTCAAGTATGAGTTATTACAAAGAAATCTGCTTTAAACATAGCATCCTTTCTCTTAATATTAAAAGAATGAAAATCCACAGACTGAGAGAAAATATTTGCTAAGCACATATTTGATAAAGGACTTTTATCCAGAACATATAAAGAACTCAAAAATCCAGTAATAAGAAAACAAACTACCCACTATAAATAGGTAAAAGATTTGAACACATTACCAAAGAAGACACACAGTTGGTACATAAGGACTTAGGAAGATGGTCAAAATCATTAGTCATTAGGGAAAAGTAAACTTAAAACACAATGTGATCCCACCTATTGGAATGGCTAAAATCAATATAAATGGCTATACCAAGTCTTGGCAAGGATGTAGAGAAACTAGAAGCTACCATATACTACCAGTAGGAGTGCAAAATGGTATGCCCTCTGGAAAACAGCTGAACAGTACCTTAAAAAGTTAAAGATATACCTATCATATGATTTCAAAATAAATTATTTTTAGACTGATTTTACTAAAAGATAATTCTTAGCAACCTTGAGGCTAGAAGTATGCTCCTTTCTTGGCATAATCTCTGTTCATGCATAATTCTCTCCCCTTTTAACAATTTAATCATTAAATACCCTTTGTATCCTATTAATTTCCAATTTTACATGTATATCACAGGCTTTGCCATTGAATGCTAAACTTGAATATCCAATGCTTACTTTATTAACAATAGTTCTTACTGGTTGGGAGAGGTGGTTCACGCCTGTAATCCCAGCACTTTGGGAGGCAGAGGTGGGCGGAGGATCTGAGGTCAGGAGTTCAAGGCCACCCTGGCCAATATGGTGAAACCCCATCTCTACTAAAAGCACAAAAAATTTGCCAAGCGTGATGGTGGGCACCTATAATCCCAGCTACTCGGGATGCTGGGGCAAGGGAATTGCTTGAATCTGGGAGGCAGAAGCTGTGGTGAGCCGAGATCCTGTCACTGTACTCCAGCCTTGGAGATAGAGTGAGACTCCATCTCAAAAAGAAAAACAATTGAGTTCTTCCGTATGCTTTCCTATCTGAGGAAACAGTACTACTCTCCACCAGTTGGTTAAGCCAAAAATTCTAGAAATCATAACTGATGTGCCTCTTCCCTCACTACCCATTACTATTCCCCATAGACAACCAGTTAACACAATCTGTTGTCTCACTCTCAAAAACATGTTAAGAATCTGTCCAGTTCTTATTTGCATTGCTACTTCTATAGCTCAGATTTCCATTCCCCCTCATTATATTGCTATAGTAAATTCCTAATAGCCATTTTTATTTCCACTCACAATCCTAACCGCTGCAGTCTATAGTTCCTACAGCATTCAGAATATTCTTTTTAAAACCTAAATCAGTTGTTATTACTCCCCTTCCTACACCCTTCAATGGCTTTCTCTACCATATGGAATAAAATTCAAACTCTACCATAATCTAAGTTATCCATCAAGTTTCTGATTTTCTCATGCCCCTACAACTCCAAGACTGCTCCAGGCACCCTGGCCTTCTTTATGTTCCTTAACTCTCCAAGTTCATTCTCACCATTGGGTCTTTGTACTAAACCTGGTGCCACCAGGTCTTTCTTATGCCTGCTTTTTATCATTTGGTTTTCAGGTATAATATCTCTGCAGTGAATATTACCTGACTACTGAATCTAAATTAGCACCCCTCCATTACCCTTATGCCATTGTCTCATTCCATCATGATAGTATCTTATTAATGCATTTATTTCTTGTGTGTTGTCTATTCACTTCCTCTAAGACATTATCATTATTATGAAAATATTGAAATATTGAAATATTGTCAATTTTTTAATCTAAATCAGGAATAATATTTGGCAAGTAGGGAGCAGTCAATATTTTTAAAATGAACTTCCTTTGGAGGATACATTTGTATGGAAGTTAAAGGTAATTTTTATTCCCCCAAATCACTTATTTATATTTGTTTTTGTATTTTTGTTTGTTTTACTTATATAAAAAAAATGAATAAGTACATTCAAAAAAAGAAAAAGGAGAGAAATGCTAAATTGGAATGGAAATTTTTAACATAGAATAAGAATTTTATCATAATTGGAAGGTTAGGGAACTGTTGCTTGATAGGACAATCATTCTGGGGAAGAACACAAAAGCATAAAGCAGGCCCTCATATTGCGGTCTTCTGTCTCCATTAATCAAGTTTATAACAGCCACATGTAGCACCACCAGATGCTGAAATTTTTAGTGCCTAGAAAAATCTCAGATTTTATACCAGACAGCCGTTAACTGGGGGTGCACAGCAAGTCACGTTACTGCCCTATAATCCACAGGGTTTAAATAAAGTCTCTTTGGTCAGCTCCTATAACCCTAGGAACAAATATTGCCATTGACTACATCTAGGGGCTTCGGGTGTCAACGAGTCTTATTAAAGGGAGAAAAATGACAGAATCCTACAAAATATAAATTTTCATTTCTATCTTAATGGTGACACAATCCAGAAAGTCAGCCTCTTCCTTTCAAAATACTGGTTAATAGTGGCGACATTCAAAAGAGAATAAAATGGCCCAATCAGGCAGAGGGTATGAAAAATGCAACCAGCAAAGTCAATGGCCTAGGAGATCTTTAAGTAAATAAGCCTCCTTAAAGTACAGTCAGCCACAGAGCACACAAGCTGGAGTAAAGAAATGGGAAACACGGAACAGGAGCATGCAGCAACCACAAGAAAAGCAAAAGTCACAAAGGGAGCCCAGAGACAGTGTCCTCTAAGAGAGAACGTGATGGAGAGCAGCCCATTTAGTGTGTCATTGCCAGAAGAAGAAATTGTGTAGGGAAAAGTGAAAGAAGGTAAAGATCTAGCAATGAAAGCAGCAAAAGCTATGAATTGCTAAATATGGAATACATAAAAAGATCTTCTGTACATTTCCCTCATTGTATGTGGGAAAATGGCTAGAAGAAGTCTATTGAGAAATCCAAGCATAATTCATTGTATTTGGAGAGTTTAAAGGAAGCAATTAGCACCTATACCACACATTGTTGGTTATGTTTACCCTAATTGATTAATAAATTTGGCCATTAGTTAATAGATGGTGTCAGATCTGTTTATCTACTACATAAACCCATTTTAAAATGTGAGCTTCAATTTATGAACCTTATCAGATAACTGATTATTTCCCATATATTGGAGTTATGAATAGTAATCAAGTGCCAAGAAGAAAAAGCAGATTATTCAGATTCCCTCTCTCTCTCTCTCTCTCTCTCTCTCTCTCTCCCTCTCTCTTTAAATAATGCTTTGTTGCCTAGGCTGGAGTATAGTAACATGATTATGACTCAATCTCTTGGGCTCAAGCAATGCTCTTGCCTCAATCTCCTGAGTAGCTGGAACAGGTGAACACCACCATGCCCAGCTAATGTTTTAAATTTTTTGTAGAGACAGGCTCTCCCTGTGTTGCCCAGGCTAGTCTAAAACTCCTGGCCCCAAGCAATCCTTCAGCCAGAGCTTGCCAAAGTACTGAGATTAGAGGCGCAAGCCATTGTTCCCAGACATATTATTCTTGATTCGATCTGCTATAGCCTAACTTCCCTAACAGAGTGGAGGGAGAAGAGGATAATAAATTGAAGAGTGGAATCAACCTAAATGGCCACCAATAGTAGACTGGATAAAGAAAATGTGACACATATACACCATGGAATACTATTTAACCATTAAAAAGAATAAGATCATGTCCTTTGCAGGAACATGGGTAGACTTGGAGGCCATTATCCTAAGTATCTCCTCTTTGGACACAAAGAGGAAAACAACAGACACTGGGACCCACTTGAGGATGAAGGGTGTGGGAGAGGATAGGAAAACATCCTTTCAAGTATTATGCTTATTACTCAGTTGACAAAATCATCTATACACCGAATGTCTGTGATACACAGTTTACCTACATAAAAAGTATGAACATATACCCTTGAACCGAAAATAAAAATTTTAAAAAGAAAAAAATAACTAAATGGAATAGTGGAAAATTATGAGAATGAATGAACAAATGAAATCTACAAACAATAAATGAAGTAGACATGTGTTTATTTTCTTCACTGCAGTATAAATAGAAAGTATCTTACCAAAAAGAATAGAATAAAGTAGATAGGCCTTTTCTTAGGGGATAAAAGTAATCTAAACTCTCTGAGAGATTGAGAAATATTTCCTTTCTCTTGAGTGTCTGAGTGTTTATGGAGGAAAGAGAAAACTAATCTAGACAGCCAGAATAAAACAATATTATTAAAAGAAAAGACATTTCAGTCTTCATTAGTCCATTACCATGCTGCTAATCATGGCAAAACCAAGATTGGGTAATTTATAAAGGAAAGAGGTTTAATTCACTCACAGTTCATCATGACTGGGAAGGTCTCAGGAAACTTACAATTACAGTGAAAGGGGAAGCAAATATGTCATTCTCCACATGGCAGCAGCAAGGAGAAATGCCAAGCAAAAGGGTGAAAAGCCCCTTATAAAACCGTCAGCTCTCATGAGAACTCACTATCACAAGAACAGCATGAGGATAACTGCCCCCATGATTAAATTACCTCCCACTGTGTCCCTCCCACAACATGTAGGGATTATGGGAACACAATTCAAGATGAGATTTGGGTGAGGACACAGCCAAAACATATCACAGTCATTGATACAATTCTAGAAAATAACCTTAAGTTCAGACACAAAATCTTATGTAGATTCTTATACCCTTTCCCATCCTCTTTGAACTAAGATTCCCAAAGCATAATCTCTGAGAATACTTTTCCCACAGATGCTTTACAAATATATTCTGACCTCATCCTTCAGAGAGAAGTCTTTTCAAAGGTAGCAAGGGTCTAAAATACACCAATTAAGTTTACCTATCTCTCTCTATACATCTATCTATCTATTTATGTTTTTAAAAAGGCCTTAAAAATCTGATAGCTACAAAAACAAAAGGGATAATGTAGAATTTATTCAGAGTGTCAGAATATGAAAATTGACTTTGGAAACATAAATTCAAGCAAAAGATTATCTTAATTTCTATAATTGTTCACTAAAAGTTCCAAATTTACTCAATTCATTTTTATATAGTAAAATCACATCTCGCAGTCAGTTAGGTACAAATATATTCAATATTCACTCAACAAATATTCATTCAAAAGTTTTCTTTATGCAGGATGTATTTGGCCTTATGCTCAGGGCCGTCATACCCTTGGGGAACAAGAGAATAACTTTGATCATGTTCTATATCTTATAAACTGCAATATAACATTTATATTCCCAACATGGTGATGAAGCCCCGAGAAAAAATTCTACTTTTGATCTCAGATTATTCCTCAAAACTACTCAGGTTTTACTTTTTAAATGTATTCTGGTATATAAAATTTAAGGTTTTTGAGAACTTCAAATAGATTTAATGAAAAAACATTATTCAATTACTTTATTTTAAAATATTTGACCCACGATATTCAAAATACTACTTAGTGATTTTTTTTTAATGTACAGACTCATTGATTTAATAGTCTAACTTCTTCCACTAAAATATAAAATCATGGTTATATTCATTACACTTAGATCTTTCCAATAGTATGATGTAATTATTATTTTTAAGTTCACATGTCTTAAAATCTGATGTTTTAAATGGCTTTAAGGACATAAAATTTTAGCTTCTAAAATTCACTCTTTTAAAATTTACTATACAATATCAGGAGTCAATTTGAAGTATCAGCCAAAATGCGCATATTTTTTCTAGTCACATAGTCTAAATGTATAATAAAATGTAGAATATCACTTTTCCTCAAGCATTTCTTGATTATAAGTTATATATAAACCAATCATGTATAAGCAAATGGATAATGCTAAAATTTGATCTTTTAAAATTAAGTATACTTAAATGAGAATATAACACTAAGGAGATAAATACTTTAAGACATTTTAAGTAGAAATAAATATAAATAAAACTTTATAGCTTAACTTTTAAAATACTCCTCTATGAATTAAACAAATTTTCTTTATTTAAAATATTTTGCTCATTTTTTTCAGTCATCAATTCCCTAGGTACATGTAACTGTCGCCTATATTTCATCTGGGAAAAGTTAAGTTTACAGGTTTTTTAAGAAAGAATAATTAACTTTCTTGAAGATAATTTCCCCTTCTTTCTAAAAAAAAACAATGAATGCTTAATACTAGTCTACAAAATAATGAAATCTTAAATGTAATAATTATCTTTGTCACCAAATAGTATATGGGTCTTATGACTATATATTTTTTATTTTAGGAAAACAAATTTAAATTATAAGATATAGATAATTACTTGCACACTGAAATTATGAGTGACAGATTGGCATTATTATGAAAGATTTACAGATGCATTGGACAAGAAATATTAACATCATTAATAGCTACCATTTGTTATGTCCCTACTAAGTCCCAGGCCTTATCCTAGGCCCTTCACATATATCATTATTAATAGTCACAACAATCCTGCAAGGTATAGGTTATTTTTTTTCATTTTTACAGCTGGTGCAACTGTGATTCAGTCCAAGTAAGCACTTGCCCGAGGCCAAACAAGTGGAAGAGCTGGAATTCAAACTCAAATCCCTATCAATTCTGTTTAGAATACTTTAACTTTATTCATCTATGATAAATAATGTGTAAATATGTTTCCTATTTGTTCAAAATTCACTATCAATTAAAATGTTTCCAAAAGTGGCATCTGACAACAAAGCAGCCATAGGCTTTATTAAGATACTAAGGCATTTGGGAACCATGATGCTGATATTAACATGTTCAAAATTTAAACTTTAAAACTTCACCATTGATAGTAGTATAAGCATGTTTGTTGAGACAGAAGTGATTTCACCTTCATTTTCAAACATCTGTTTAAGAATGTCTTTTAGAAACAAGGTGTAGCTGAACATGATAACTATTATATAATACCCACCTCAAGGGAAGGTTGCACTTATTCATAATAATAATGTAAACTTTTGTTTTTGTTTTTGATTTTTGAGACAGCATCTTGCTCTCTGTCACGTAGGCTGGAGTGGAGTGGCCTGATATTGGCTCACTTCAACCTCCACTTCCTGGGTTTGAGGATTACAGGCGTGCGCCACCATGCCCAGCGATTTTTTGCTTTTTGCAGAGATGGGGTTTCGTCATGTTGGTGAGGTTGGTCTTGAACTTCTGGCCTAAAGTGATCCTCCTTGGCCTCCCAAAGTGCTGGGATTATAGGCATGAACCACTGCACCCAGCCCAATAATGTAAACTTTAATTGAATGCTTACTGTGGGTAGCTAAGTGCTTCAAATGCATTATTTAACTTTTACAACACCCTTATGAGGAATAATATTTCGATTTTAAGGTAAATAAATTGAAGCACAAAGACTATGAATCAGTTTACTCATAGCCAAGCAGTTAATAAATAGGAAGGTTAAATTTATACTTCAAATTTGCCCAACTCCAAAGTCTAACATTCATAACTTCTACCTTGCTCTATACACATTGGCCTTTATAAATGAACATAATCCATATCTTCACATAAGGACCGGGGCATGGGCCTACTAGGACTGCCCTAATAGACTGAGCCTATAAAAGGGATGGCTACAACCATGCCCTGGCTTCTTACCACATTTCAACTCAAGAATTTATTTCTTCACTTGGAAAGTGAACTTTATGCATTAGGTACTAGATCCATATAAGCAATGCAGTTTGCAAGATCCTGGTATCTTTCTTTTCTGTAACTGAATAATGCTACTAAAAATAGCTCCAAAGGTTTGTTGTTGTTTTGCTATCATTTCTATCTCTCCCCATGGGCATTTTAGAGGTTAAGTGAACTATGTGTATTAGAAGTCATATATGTGTGACTGGAGTCATACAGGGCCGGCTCCTGTCCCTGCTGTGCTAAGGCATGTGTAACCTCAGGGAAGAAGCACAAACTGTCTAAACTTCAGGGGTGTTTGTGTGTGTGTGCGTTTAATCTATAAAGTGAAAAAAAAAAAAAACTATTATTTACCCCAGAGGACTGTGTGAGGAAAAAAACTAATGTCAAAGTGCTTGGCACAGAGTAAGCTCAAGAGAACTTAGCAATGATTACTTTTTATTGTTATTGTTATGAAATTGAGAGGTTATGCAATGCAATTTATGTGAAATAACTTAAAATCACTCAAAAAATTAATGAGGAATATGTGTGTATAACTCTCCATCTGTATGTATAGATACATAGATACCTGGTGTTAGATACCCATTAAAAATTCAATTTTGTTATGCATTTTGGTCTCCTTTTTTCCTCAGTATTTTTAGATGGTATGGCTGACAAGATCAGCATAAGATATAGATAGAATGATAATATGCAAAAGCACACAGAATTCTCAGATATATAAATGCTGTTGAGTTATTTTAAGACATTTTGTGGAAACTACTAAAGTGGCTGGGATGGGACAATGATGCATCAACTGAATTAATCACTATCATCACTCTTCTAAAGAAAAACAAAGCAAGTTCAGCACACTCAATCATCACGAACACGAGGAGAATGGAGCCGCATAAAACCAGGACAGGGTCTCCTGTTCTCTGGTAGGCAAGGTTAAAAATTTGCAGCCATTATAGACTGCGACACACTCCCTAATTCTGAAATCTCTATTTATAAACACCAGAAAGGAAATTTTTTTGTTTGCCTACTTGTCTGCTTGTTATTTATTTATTTGGTTTCCTTACAAAGAGAAAATGTAACTGCTATGGGACTGCAGAAAGTCCTGGAACCAGACATTTAAGCCTATCAATGAAGAATTTACCTGATGGTAAAAGTAAAAATGACATAGATAGTAAGTGTCAAAGACATGTCATTGAGAAAGGCAGCTTTCTTTTCACAAAAGCTGGCAGTTCTAAGATGTGAGGTTGCCTACGTCTCACCAAATCTCAGATGTCAATGTAGGATCAATTCCAGCATCTAGTTTTTTGCACATTTTTTCACAGATATAGTTGTTTGCCACTGATCCAAATGCATTTCTCTCCCATGTACTGTTACTCAAGAATAACCTAGATACCAAGGATGTCTTTATAAAAGCCTATGAAAACAGGCAATAGGCTCCACAGTGACTTGCTTCAGCCTGAAAATGAAAGTGGTTACATAATCAGTTAACCTCAATCGCACATGTATCCCCCTAACCACTCAATTACCCACAGTCTAATATTTCACCACATGATTTATTTTAAAATATAGAAAATTTAAAGAACAGTGTATTATGGCTAGGAGGCAATATATTTATAACCAATAGAGTTGAGACAGTTTATAAGTATATTAGGAATAAGTGGCTGATAGTGTCGATTCTTAAAAATTCAAATTATTTTGCCCTTTATATATTTATATCACTTTATGAGATATATTTTCTCTCTATAGTATACTTTGCAAATACTATACTATAGATAAATGTTGGGTTTGACACTACAGATCACAAACAAACATAATACAGTGAAGATGGGATATGCCAAAGCAGTAACTATAAGTAATTTTTTACAGATATGATATGTGTGAAAGAAGAAAAAGAGAAATGACTTAATCCAATTTGCTTCATTCATAGAGATTCCTCACATAGAGATTTAGGAATTAAGTACATTTATATTGTTCAACACTAACAGTGAGGATTGGGAAACAAAAGAAGGGGTCTAAATATAAGAGGTGAGCCTATTATTTTCTGTTTACCTTCACTTACATTTATAATATAAATACTCTTATAATACCCTGTGCATTTCTTATTCACTTATAAACAGATTTGTATTATATGTGTGTTTTATATATTCATATAATAAAAGTTTATTTCAGTATATAAGAATGAGCAAAAACAAAGGCAAATAAGCAGTTTCTAAACAAACATCATCAAAATAAACTGCATATGTTCAGTCTAGAGAATATGATTCCAATTATAGATATCAGAGATAGCAACAGTCTTCTGTTTATACCATGTGAAACAGCAGAGAGATGATCACTTAGCTTTTGTTTTGGTTCCAATTCATTTTTTTTTCAAGAAGTGTAATTAAAAAGTGCATTAATGCCACCAATTATGGCCTCCAAGGGACCAGAAACCCCATGTTACTCCGTGATGGAACACAACTGAGCTGCAAACATCCATTTACCATTATAATGCTCATTAATCCTGCCAAAAACAACTCATTATGGGACTTCAAGGAAATCATCTCATAGGCAAACACAGCACAGAATCTGTCATTGCCTTCCTCACAGTAAAGCTGCAGAGGTGGAAACTCTTCAATGTCTCTAATTTATGAAACTGAAAACAATAATTTCACTTTTTATTAAGCTAAGATGTTTCTGTGAAAGAACTGACCTAAATTCTGTCACACTTTTAGCAAGCAGTCTTAATAAAGAAATAGCTTTTACTCCAAACCTCAGTAATATAAGCCTGAAAACCTCACTTACCTACTTAACAAATTCTTCCAGAACCCTGTCTCATTTTACTGGACATCAGCACTATCAGGAGTTTTTCTCCCAAAGTAGTAAAAAAAATCATCATATCCATTGTCATCTTTCTGGCTTGACCTAAAATTGAACGTAAATCCTCTCTCATTCATTAAAACCTACATAAACTCTCTCATTCTTTAATCAATTTAGCATATTGAAAAATGTCTGATTCATTTTCAATCCTCAGCTCCAGAGAGGTCTATACGCAGTTGGAGCTCTCTGAATACTTGTTGGTGATTTCACTATTACTTCACTGTTACAGGAAAAGTAGCCTTAAAGCACCCTACAGTAAATAAAAGGCAAAGTTCTCAATTATAACTATTAGATAAGCAATGATTGCAAAGATGAATTACTAGAAAGGATATTTATTTAGAATACATTACCAATTCTTATGTTTCAAGACTAAAAACAAACTACAGTATTCAATGTCTTGTCAATATAATATTTCTTCTGATATTACAGGAGTCTTTGCCTGAGCAGAAATGATCTACACAAGATATTTAAAGGAGTTTTGGAAAAAAGCCTAATTAACAACCAGTAAACTAAGTTAAAAATAATTTGTTTATGTTTAATCTTTTTTACAGTGTTTAAAGGAATTAAGAAGAAAATTTGTAAGAAAGGTTTTCTTCAGTGACTATATATTTTCTCTCATAAAATTACTGGAAAGTGAAAAGTACATGAGATAATATAG
Organism: Cebus imitator; assembly: GCF_001604975.1. Classification (NCBI taxonomy): domain Eukaryota; kingdom Metazoa; phylum Chordata; class Mammalia; order Primates; family Cebidae; genus Cebus; species Cebus imitator. Next base: position 2,006,825 of record NW_016107697.1, read on the forward strand.
GAAATCTAATAATTGTCCATCTTTTATCAAAATTGCTGTCTAAGAATTTTAACTAATCTTATATTTATATTTTAAAAGGATCATTTCGTGGAATTCTAGTGTAATCAGTAGCAAAATTAGATGAGATGGGTTGAATCAATAGGAAAACGAGATCTAACTTGACTTTTCTCTGCAAATGCTGAAAGTAAATAGTTGAGTTAAAAGGTGAAGCAAAATATACAATTTACACGGTGATGAAACAAAATACATTTCCTTATTATTTAGTTTTCAGGGTTGGGAATTAAATCTTGATAATAGGTACAAATCACGTGCTACATGCTCTCACAGAACACAGGAGTTATTTATGCAATTGTCTAATGTCTTAATTTAAGGCCGAGGGCTGCTTCCTCAGCTTTTAGAACCTGATTCTACTCCCTGAATCTAGAGTCCTGGATGAGGCGTTACTTTGGAAGGTTTATTATGCCTTTACAAGCTGGGAGGCTTGCTGAGAGCTGGAGAGGAACAGATCTCTCTGGAGAGGAGCTAGACTGAGTGGGATATATGTGATGTTAGAAGAGCATCTCTGAATCTGCCAAGAGCTAATTGCCCTAGTAGGTCAAGCAAAGAAAGAAAAAGAAGGAAATCTTGGCTTAGATTATAGCACACCCATTACCCAGTATATTCTGCCTCTGATAAGACCAGCATCTCTTCATGATCCCACTATGGGCCAGGACACCAAGAGCTAAAACAGATTAAGTATGATATTCAAAAGAGGAATATAAAATTTCTTGTACTCTAATTTTGTGGAGTAAAATTTATACTCGAACAGGATGAATGCCAAAAATTCACAATCCTATTTCTCCTTGCTGGTAGAATTTCAATATGGATCTTACTTTATCAGGCTAAAAGTTGATCCAGTTGGAAACTGAAGTGAAGGCTGGCTGGTACTTCCATTTACTTCCTCAGACTACTGCTAAATAAGTAGCTGTTTCTTTGATCACATCCTTGCTTCTAGGAAGGCATAAAGTTAGATGGGAGGGGATTTTTCATGTATGGTTTTTGAACCACAAGAAATGATGAGTAGAAAACCCTCAATACTGTACCAGTTACATATTGAGTACTAAATCTTGGATAGGTATATGTGAGGTTAAATATGGAAAATATTTTCACAAAATAGGTATTTGAGGTTGTGAAAAATGAAATGGCTTTATATCTAATAAGCAAATGGAAACGGGACATGTTCAGATAGGTACCATATTTACATCTGGGACTTATTCTTTGGAACTTTTAAGTGGACTTTTCTCAGACAATTTTCTGTGAAACAAATTTTAAAATGTTTCCGGCCTACGAAATTTTAAATGTCCTTGTATCTTTTAAATTGTTATTTATATAAGGAGGCTTTCATTATTGTTTGTGGCTATGTATATTCAACTCCAAAACAAGTTACATATGAATAATAATAAATTAAAAGAATTCTTTGCTGCATTTTACATGTTTCAAAAAGCTAATGTGTAGAAGGAAACTCATTTACAATTTGAAAGTGGGCATTCTTTTGGATTAGAATAATCAGTTCAGGTGAAGTGTTTAAAATACCAAGTACCGTGTGTTTCCTGGGGTAGAGAGTATGGGATTTCCAAATCCCTCTGAGGTGTGGAGTCAATACTGTCACAAATGCCAGCTCATTTCTGGATAGCCCACGTAGAAATCTCTATCACTTCCAAAAATTTAAAAAATAATATCCAGCATTTTGTCATTAGCAAAATAAAAATGTCACTATCAAGGTGTTGTAAAAGAATGCAAACAGTTGCATGTATTAGTATAGCCTAAATTGGTTTTTTTTGGTTAAGTGCTCCAGAAATGACATCAATAACTCCAACTATGTAAATACATATGTGATAAATTCTCCATTAGCATATGCACGTGCACACACATGCATGCGTGCGCATACACACAGACACACACACACACACACACACACACAAACACACACACACACAATACTGAAACATACCAGAAGGGAAGGAATAAAGATTTTCCACATCTTTAAAGAGCAAGAGCAAAAATATTTGGCTGAGAACTTGTCTCCTAAAGTCCTGGAGAGGCCAGTAACATAAAATTCATATGGCAAATGCACAAACATTACAGAAATCTTTCAGGGTTAGTTGTTTCATTAACAATCATTATTAACAAGGCCAAGTTGAGACGAATGTACACTTTTATTTTAGTAAACAATTGCTAAGGCATTCCTGTTACTCTGTTAGCTAATTGAAAAACTTGTCTCCCATTCCCATTTCTCCTGCCTACGCCCAACACGGGGTTTCATCATCATCATTAAAGCAACCTAAAATAGATAAATAATCATCAGTATTACTGCAAAATGTATTCAATAACAGGTTGAAAAGTATTGATGAAATACTTGCTGGATATCCTGCTTAAATATTTGTCTTCCTTAGATAATGGTTTATTGAGTTTACCTGAGTTGACATGCAAGATAACACTTTTCACAATTTTATTGCATATGCATGCAGGACCTGTCTCCATTTAACTTGACTCAGATTGCTTCTGACCACTTTTCTAATTTCACTCAAACCCCTTTTCCCAGGTGCTAATTTCTCTTCCACCCTAGGACAATCAACTGCAAAAACCATGTTTATAACATACACATCCCTGGCTGAGACATATCTCAATAATATATTTAAAATACCTGTGGAATATTATTTCTAGTGACATTAACTAGTTGACTTTCAGTCATCAAATATTTAATGCTACATGCTTCAAAAATGATATTTCATTGCCTGATATTTCATTTCATGGTTTTCACTCAACTATCAGTCTTATAACAGGGCAATCTCTAACTCATTTCTGTAAGTCAGATGCAATCAGTTACACATACAATTTAGACCTCAAAATTGTTCATGATGAAGCTAACTGTGGAAGAAAGGCTGTAAAATTTTAAGTTATTTTACTACAAATGTTTATCTTATTAGAAAAAAAATGAAAGGTATCATACGCTCCTTCTGAAATGTTTCAGAACATCATGCAAAATATTATAACTTGAAGCAATCCTTTAGGATGGAAGTCTTTGTCACTATTAAAGGTATAGTGTCAAAATTCAAAGGCACCCTAGCCATAGACTGTGGTCCTGGCTTGACTGGTTTTATGATGTAAAAGCCATGACGTGTACCACAAGACAATGTTAAAACAACCAAGGCAAAAAACAAGTGATACAACTCAGAAAGTTATGAAATTCTACCCAAGCGACACCCACCAAGCCAATCTTTGGACAGGAGTTACAGAATTTAGCTATAGATGTTTTTCAAATTCTGAAAAGTTTAAACATTTTGTAATTCAAATACTCTATCAAGAAACTAGGAATTTTAAGTAATTTTAAAAATTTGTGAAATTAATTTTCATAATGAATGATTCACTACCCTGAATCTTTTGTGGTTTTTTTGGTAATATATGTCAGGCACTTGTTAGAGGCTCAATAATGCTGGATAAATTAAACTGAACTCTAGTAATGAGACAATTTATTAAATATAGTGGAAGGCAGAATGGCACTTAGGCAAGAGTAGACATCTTGCAGTTTGAGTATTGGCTTCCCAGTATTCAGCTGTCTAAGCTTCAGGAAATTACTTAACCACTTTAGGTATCAGTGTATTTATCTGTTAAATGGAAATAATTACACTTTATTAAGTGAAAGATTCAGTGCATTAATTATACACATATCTGTATACATTGGAAGAGCTCAATAGATATTACCATGTATCATTTAGTGTGTTTACAAAGAATAAAAATATATAGATTCATAATATATAGCTAATAAAACAGGATGAAAACGTTTCCATAATAAATAAAATACAGTTTTTAAAAATTTTAATTAACCATTAATATTTTGAAGTTTTCCTTTTATTTTCTACCATATCCATACTAAGATTTCAATCAACCAGAAAATGCTTATTATTTTGTATTCATAGAGAAGTAACAGCACATATTTTATAAAGATGTTTTTAATTGATCAAATGAAATAATAATTCACTAAGATCATTTGGAGAATTCTATGTGAATACTTATAAAAATAATTTAAAAAATAATCACTCATCTAATATGGTTTAATTTGTAGAGCAATTTGAATATTGTTTCTCCTGCTATCTTCAAGGAAGTGTTATTCAAAGGATACAGAGTATATGAATAATTCTTCCCTAGGTTTGAAGGGACTTAGAAGGAACATGAACAGTGCTCCCAGAGGTTATATGGTTAATTTCCTCAAGAGCCTACAGCATTGAAAAACAGCATCATCGGTCAGAAATCCTGCTGTTGATTGTACAAATACCATGGATGCTATGTATCCTTTACTAATGTAATGTCTTAGAGATGATGCACCAGTGTAATTGGATTGTCTAAGCATAGCCAAGGGCATTGGTAGACTGAGTCACAGAATGTAGCCTATGCATACCAGTTAACTGGCTCTTCTAGCATGTCTCTGGAGAGAGAGCTTGAATTGTTTCCTCTGGAATACCAAGAAGACTGGCCTTTTTTTGTGAGAGAGTGTTGGTAATTTCATTCTCCACTGTAATCATCACATAGATGAATGAGTAGATAAAGAATTAGAGGCTACTATACACAGCTTCAAGAATTTTCCGAATAGAGGAAGGAGAAAAGGGAACCCCTTGGCTGGGAAATGGCAAAAAATGGCACCTGGAACCAGTACAAGGAGCTCCTCAAACTGAAATATGGTCCAGAGGATTTAGGAATTGTTTTGTTTTTCCAAAATATTATATGTAACATGGCCCAATCAGTTAAGACATTGAAACAACACAAAGCCAGCCGTATCATTCATAGGCCCTTTTTAAAAAGTGCCTTAAAATTACTTTACAGACTCAACAGCCTTGGACCGTTTTATGATTAAAAGCAAATCATTTCTCTCCAATGTTCTTTGTCCCCAAAACACAAAATACAGCAAGAAGCTGATTCTTTTTTTTTTTTTTTTTTTGAGACGGAGTTTCACTGTTGTTGCCCAGCCTGGAGTGCAATGGCACGATCTCGGCTCACCGCAACCTCCGCCTCCTGGGTTCAAGCAATTCTCCTGCCTCAGCCTCTCGAGTAGCTGGGACTACAGGCACACACCATCATGCCCAGCTAATTTGTGTATTTTTAGTAGAGACGGGGTTTCACCTTGTTGACCAGGATGGTCTCGATCTCTTGACCTCGTGATCCACCCGCCTCGGCCTCCCAAAGTGCTGGGATTATAGGCGTGAGCCACCGTGCCCGGCCTAGAAGCTGATTATTAAGATTGCATCTTTCTGTAAAGTATCTTAATTATTAAGAATGAAGACATTTAGTTAGTAGGATGTCTATGATGAGAAGGGACTGAGAAAACTAAAGATTGAAAATAATAGCTAAATATAAGAAAATGCCTTTTTTAATGATCTTTAGAGCTATAAGCTAAATATTATTGACTTTGTCCAAACTTTCAAATACAGAATCCTTAAGCTGCAAAGCAATAAGAAGCATAATAGCTTTAAAGATATCAAAAAGGCCTTTTGCCCATGATATATGCAGCACAGTAAAGTAACAAAAATATAGATCTACTCATCTAAATGAATGAAATATGTACAGTGAAGTTGTAGTATCTGATGTCAGATATTGATCAGTAAGAACATAATGAATTGTATGATCTATAAGACCATAATCCTGCTATTAATCTGCCTTTCAGGTTATAATCACATACAACTTCAAAAAGGTAAACCAAATAGCAATATGTTCTTCAACTGAATTGAAATTACGGAAATTATATACAAATTAATGTTTGCAATTACCCTATGAAAACTGAATGTTTTTAAATACTTGGTATCAGATTGACTATAAGAAAAAAGAAATGCCATCTTCTCTGTATTGATCAACTTTATACAAATAAATACATTGGTACTTTTGGATACTAAAATGTTCATCTACATTTATTATCTTCCCCAACAGCACAGATGTTAAAAATAAGCTTTAATATTGATAATGTTCAGATTATGATAACTTTTGTTTACTGCCTTGAAAAATTCCCAGTATTAGTAGGTTATTAATTTATGTAAGTATTCATTGCTACAAAGGTGAAAGTGTACTTCATCATCAATTGACAGTGGCCAGTGAGTTGAGAAACCATGTTGCTTTTATGGATTTCATAGGTTTTCTGGTATGACTCTATGCCTGTAGCAGGATTGTCTCCAAACCACATCAGTTAGAAAAATATCTATTATATTTTAGGAGGTTTGTAAAGGAATGACTTATTGGGACTTTACTATTTTAAGTGTTAAGATTGCAATATAATTTTTCTTTCTTTCCTTTTCATACTCTTGCTTCCTTTGGCTCACCTGCCCTATTCCTAGGTTAAAGGAAAAAAAAGGTAAACAGCCATGAAAAACAAACAATTATTGTTGTCACAAATATCCTTTATAATTCCAAATTTTGTTTTTAAATTTTTCCATACTGTTTCATTACTTGTTCTTAAAACAAAATAATTTGATGGATTTTTATTGTTTTATTATTTATATCCTGTAATTTCTCAAATTTTGTCTCAAATTTACTCATATACAATTTAATGCTCTTTCATCTTTTGTTACTAAAATGGGATTTTCACTGTCTCATATAACAACCAATTATTGGGACCAACAATATTAACTGTAGAAACTCTTCCTTCATTCTCCTTCTCCGCAGTTTTCAGAATTTTTTTTCCTTTTCTGTACACATAAGCAATTAGTCACAATAAGAAACATCCATACTTTTGAAGATCAACAATATTTCAATCAGCTGATCTTCAATTTTGCTCTTTTTTTAGTCGTGCAAGCAACTACTAGGGTAGTTCTCTTTCCCTCACATATTATGAAGCTTAAAATTAAAAAAAATTAAGCAGCATAATGTATATTAACTACAATGAAAGTACTGTTTCTAGATTTCCAACAATGAGTTCTCTATGTGGCTTAATATTAAAATACATTAATATTTCTAGTTCTATTTTTTACAAAATTATGTATTATAAAATTAATTATGGTGCAAGTAATATATTTTATTTGAGCCATATAAACTCGTGTTTGAAATATTACACTTGGCTAAAATTTTATCTTGGAAATTTAGGGATAGGAAATGCAAGTCAGTAAGATTTATAATAAAAGAAGAAATACATGAAGCATTAGTAAATAAGCAAAACAAGATAATATTTTAGATATCTGTTATCTAAAATAATCATGGGTCTCTTAAAGAAAAACTCTTAAAAGACAACCTCATACTTCATGATGCATGAAGGTAAGAAAACACTTCATACTTCATTTATTGACAGGTAAAAGTGCATAAGCTTTGACATTTATTGACAGGAAAAGGAATATAAACTTCATGAGAGTAAATATTTTGTCTGGTTTGCTCACTGATGTATTTCCTAGCACTCGGAACACTTTGGCACTCATTCAGCAAGTATGTGTTGAATAAAAAGAAAGTATATTTTCCTAAGGAAACATTTTCTTCCTACCTCTTTCACTCTCTTCCTTTTCTCTCTCAGTTCTTGCATATTTGATTTATTTGATTTTCACTTTTTTTACCTCTGGACCTTTTCCCTTCCTTTTCCTCCTAATTATTCTTCACTCTTCACTATGCAGTTTTATAGTCATTACCTTAGGGGAAATCTCCCCTGATCCAAAAAATCAAGGTAGCTTTTGCCCCCTTTTTTGCTCCCATATCATTTTGATTTCCCTTTTAGTGAAATTCCTCATGTTGGTAATAATTGTTTTAAAGCGTGTGCTCCTCAACTAGACTATAAACTGTATTAAAGAATGGGCTGTATCTAACCTATTTTCAATTTAAACTTAGGACCATATGCCTGGAATGTGGTGAGTTCTCAACAAATATATGATAGCTAAATAGAGGGAGGATGGAAGGAACAAACGAAGAATGGAAAGTAGGGGTGGACGGAAGAAAAGAAGACAGGGAGGGAAGAAGGGAAGGAGGGAGTTAGGGAGGAAGAGACATCTTTCTAGGTTCCTGTGAAGGAAGGCTTGTTCTGATGTTGCTTTTGTTTGCAAAGATAGCTATTATAATACAGTTGGCCAAATACCTTGCACTGACACAGAAATCATTACTAGGGTCCCAAACAAGTAGAAGAAAATCAAGTTAGAATAAAAGCAATGAGGATACTATTTGATTTCTTAGAAATTCATTGGTACATGTAAAGTATGTAGTTCACAAAAATCAGCACACAATATGTCATGACAACATGAACAAAAAAACAAATGAACTATATATGTGTATATAATTTATATGTCTACATATATAATCTCTATTGTCTGTATATATTATATGTATATACCTTATGTTATAGGTACATACTCTTATGTGTGTATATATTATATATATAACTCCCCACTTATCTACTTATAAAATCTCATCTGTTGCTATGCACCCAATTTAAGCCCTATCAGCTCTTAATATCTTCTCATTCCATGATTCCAGAACAATTATCCACAGAGGTTCAACCTCTTGTGGACTCAAAAAACACTTGTAATTTTTCAAAACTATCACTGTTATGCGAACTATGGTGTTGTAGATGTGTATGCCCCCTAAATGCATACCATTGATAGCCTTATTAATTTTTGTGGTCTCTCTCTTTTTTAAAGCAACTAGTACCTGGTGACAATCTTGAGAATTATTTTGACCTTCATTGCAGGGTGGCTGAGAACCAATAGGGTAGTAGCTGTGTTTTCCACTATAAAAATATGCAAAATATAATAAAGGACATTAAAACATGTGGTTCTTTGAAGTATAGTATAATGCTTGGCCTTTCAGAAAAACATTTACCAAAAATTTGCTTTTAACAGTAATCTCCCCAATAGAATGTCAAATATGAATCAACTATGTGATTTTTCTATGTCTACAATGTGTACAGTAACTTGTTTAATGCTACCAGGTCAAAATACTTTGATTTGTAAAACAATTTATTTCTGTCTAATGAGTAAAATAATAGTATATGAATACAGTTAGGGTGAATTAGCATTTAGCTAGCATATTTACTTGTGAAAAGTCTACATATACATGCATACTTAGGAATTTTAACTTGTGTTTAAAAATATGCTATTCTGTTTCATACATGCTTATTATTTCAACATTTATACCAAAATATTTATGAAAAATAAAGATAATAAGAAATAATATTTTTCCAATGTGGCTATAGTCCCATGTGTTATAGATAGGCCATTTTATTACACATTAATTATAGCTTTTAGCCTACATTTTTTAAAGTATCAAATTATGCTTCATATATGCTTGTTTTTACCTTTTAAACTAAGGTATTTATGACTAACAAAGACACTAAAAAGCAACATGCCCCTAATGTGGCAAAAGTTCAACTGTCTTCTGGGTATGTTGCTCTAATATACCAGAGAAAACCTTTTCAGAATAATAGAATATAGTTAACTTTTTGTATGTCATATGGGAATTAATATCCATTTGTAAACACATTT
>NW_016107697.1:2021297-2030196 GCF_001604975.1 Cebus imitator
CTTATATCAATGTGGCTAAAATTTTCAAGCTAAGTTTTATAAAGACACAGATCATATTTCACGTGGGTGATTTTTGTATTGATCTTCCATAAATCCTGATAGCGTAACATACCAGTAAAACATAAATCAGTGAAGGGATTTCTGAAGTACATTGGTATAATAGGTCCTAGGAACTTGCTTTAAGATTATTTGGTTCCCATAAGGTTCAAACTCGAAAAGTTCAGATGAATAGAGAGTGACCATATCTACAGACTCTGTCTGAAATATTAGATCTCATCTGTCATACAGACTTGACAAAAAGTACAGGATCACAGTTGATTCATCACTGAGTTTTCCAACAATTATAGTGTTGGCTGACATGCACATAGTACGAGAAATCAGGGACTCAAACATTCTACAATGTTTAGCATATTTAAGAGCAAGAAAAAAGGTTAATTCATTTCAGTGCTAGGTATCTGCAGTCATGTGCATGGGTAGCATGGACCATTCTATATAAAAGGTAAATAAATACAGGAAAAGAGAACAAGAGGATTGGAGTGAGGATTTTCTCTATAGAGAAGTATTACGGGACTTTTTCAACTTAGGGGGAAGCCCAGGAACTGTAAAAAAAAAAAAAAAAGTGTCAGTAAAATACTAACCAAATTATTTCATAAAAATTACAGAGTATTTTTCCTTTGCTAATATTAAAACACAAATAAGACTTTGCTTGTTTGCTGAGGCAGCCAGTATTGAAAAAAATGTAGCTTTCTCTTACTAAAGAGCAATGTTATTTTTACTCTGGAAAACTTCAGAGCAAATGCCCCCTCCAATGACAGATCAAATTCTCATAGTTAAACTACTGACAAGAAAGAATAAATCTATTTTCACTATATTATTGAAGGTCTCAAATATCTGTGAAGAATCCTCACTATGCCATTTTTATAGTAATATAGGACCTAAATGTATTCTATTACTCAAAAAATTAAAATTAAATATTAATCTAGAAAACCATTCGAAACCTATAATATTTTAATGTTTGTGCTTCCTCTTATAGACATCATATTCATGAGTATTTACAGTATCTGAAACTCTGAAATGTCCCAGGAGTAGCAAAGGAAGTTCTGAGGGCTTTTATATGTTTCCTGTTGCTAAGGTAACCACATCCTTGATATCCATGTGTTCGACATGTCACTCTCATTTTGTGTCTGGCTCTCAGAGAGCCAGCACTAGTGCATGGCATCAAAGAAACACAAGAAATAAAAACAAGACAAAAGATCATGGGAACTGTTGTTTCTTCTCAAAGATTATATATATATATATATATATATATATATATATATATATATAGTATAACAAACACTTGCATGGTAATGCTGAAATACTTAAATTCCTAAATTGAAGTTATGAAGAAAATCTGATGAGAAAAGAAGTACTAGTATATCAGGGCTTTCTATAGATAATATTATTAAACACCATCAGAAAATGAAAGGAAACAAGTTTATATATGATCAACTATAGAATAACATGCACACATGAACAAAAAGCAAAGGAATACTGAATCTGTGTGTAAAATGCGCAATAAACTCAATGAACCATTAGGAAAGGCATTTTCACTTTCAATATGCTCATAGAAATGTCTAAATACCGAAGTCAGTTCAACCATGAAAACTTTAATCAACATAAAATATGTCTAATAGAAAAGCAATTTATTCTTATGTGTTAAATATTAACTCATCTATTAATATTTTGATCACTATTGAAAGCAAAACTTTTTCTACATTATGGTTCCTTTTATAAATAAAATATATGTAAGTATAGATTAACAAAAAGCATCTTTAAGCAGTTTTATAATCATTTATGTAATACTGTGAAAAATTGAGATATTTTCATAAAGTCATAAACAAATGACTTTCCTGCGCCTCACTTTAAATACATTTGGTAGTACAGTACACAACTAAAGAGACAACTAAACGCAAGAGACAACTAAAGATGATTAATCAAACAATACTGTTTCTTTTTTCTTGAATTTTAGTCTAGGCCTGTCGTTACCTTTTCTGATTTTAATTTTCAAGTTTCAACAATAAAACATGATTCTATGGTTTATCTCTGCCTTAATATAGAGGTCAGGAATCCAGCAACTTCTTTTGATTTAGCATCATCTTCAGTGTGCAGCATGAATAGCAACCCAGATTCTCTATTTTTCTTCTTTTATAAGTCCCTCTCTCTCCAACAATCTACAAGTACCTGATAACTCTTTCCAGTCACTGCCTACCAAGATTGAGCCAATGCTTAAACTGCTGAATATGAAGTATAGAAAGTGCTTCAGTGTCACCCAGCAATGTTAATATATGGACAAATGGTCAAAAAGTAAATTGCATTACAGAGGACACTTCTCAATACAATATAAATATTGTATCATCATTTTAGCATCTTGGCGAGACAATACTCAGTTTAATGTTCCATTTTTTTATTAAAAAATATTGAAAAGCTCATGACATCAAGGTTCTACTCAAAATGTTTAAAAGTAGAGCAAACATGTAGAAAACACAGACCTAATTCTGATCAATAGCTACTAGGTCTAATAAACAGCACTGATAAGAGTGTACATTTTCTCATTCTACCTGAGTATGCCTGAGTAGAAAATACATGATTTGGGCTTCAGCATGCATTGATATAATCTGTCTTTCTGGTGATAGAGTATTACCAGCTACTGTATGGGTACATGTTGGTGAGCTGGTAAGTTTTGATGAAAATTAAGGAAATATGGAACTGACATTAGTCAGTTTTTGAGACTATGACTACTAAATCAAACTGACTGAGAGCACAATATTTTTTAAACCAATAATATATTTTATTTGTAACTGTTCTAAAAATAATTTTATACTGATGTAGATAAGTAGTAAAAAAATATGAAAAATATAGGTCCATTAATTGTTTTTATACAGATGCTTCTCACCAGGTGATCTAATTTCATGTTAGCTAAGTAAAAGCCCCAATAAAAATCAATTAAGAAGATTTCTTTCTCTAGGAAAAATGAAATAAAAGAGGTGAGACTTACCCTGCTGACTTAAACAACTGAAAGCCTAGACAAAATACATAAAATAAAGGTTTTAACAACACCGGGCATTGAGCAATGAGGGACAGTGATCCTTGATGGACAGAAAACAACAAACGAGGTGGATTTTATGATTACCCCAGCTACAGTCTTGACAGGGTCTCCAAGCAGCAGTAGAGAGAGAAGGTACCCAGGTGGAACCAAGCAAAATCCCTATTATGAGACCAGGAGTTGGGAGTCTGGAGAGAATAAGACAGCTAGACTAAGAAAGAGTAAAAGAGAGAAGAGAAATGCATAGAGAGAGAATACCAGAGATCTGCAGAAGGTCATTCGGGAGTATTTAACTGATTACTGATGAAAGGATGAATGTAAGACTAGAAATAACTTCTGTACCCACCTGTCTGGATGACAAACACTCATAACACATGAGGCATTAGAGAGAGTACATAAAAGAATTTTGTCTAAGTTGATCTATCACTAGATTAATAGCTGCTCTGGCCCCACCTAAGAAAATTTAAAAGAAGACCCAAAAGGATCAAACTGCTTCTATAAACTAAATCCCAGAACAAAGCTCAAAATATTTATAAAAATGCAAAAATACTCAGTACCCAGAAAGGTAAAATATTTTATAATGTCTGGGCATCCAATTAAAAATTATGAGGCATACAAAGAATCAGAAAAATAAAACACATAATGAGAAAAAAATCAATCAATTGAAGTTGATGCAGAATTGATGTTAGAATTAGCAGCCAAAATCATTAAAATAATAATTATTAATTTTATCCCAAAAGTTTAAAATGTTAACTAGAAAAACAGAGAATAGAAAGAAGACCCAAATTAAACTACTGAAGATGAAAACTATAGTGTCTTAGATAAAAAGTACATTGAAGGTCAGATGCGTTGGCTCATGCTGGTAATCCTAGCATTTTGGGAGGCCAAGGTAAACAGATTCCTTGAGGTAAAGAGTTTGAGACCAGCCTGGTTATATGGCAAAACCACATTACTACAAAAACTACAAAGATTAGCCAGATGTGGTGGCGTACACTTGTAGTTCCAGCTACCTGAGGGATTGAGGCAGGACGGCTTGAGCCAAAGAGGCAGAGGTTTCAGTGAGCTGAGATTGCACCACTGCACTCAGGCCTATGTGACAAAGTGAGACCTTATGTAAAACAATAAATAAAGTACATTGGATGAGATTAGTTGCAGATTACACATTGCCAAAAAAAGAAAAATATTAATAAGCCTGAAAATAGCAAAAGAAACTATCCAAAATGAAGCACGAGAAAAAATATTTTAAAAATAAAAACAGCTCTACGTTTTTTAATATATCACGGCTCAGTGGATTTTAATATATTCACAGAGATATACAATAAATATCATTGAATTGTATACTTAATTGAATTCTTTGGTATGTGAATTATATCTCAATGGAGCTGTTTAGAAAATATGAGCTGTGGGCAACTTCAAGGTATTTAATACATGTGTATGGAGTCCCTAAAAGAATGAGTAGGAAGACAGAAAAAATATAAGTTTGTAGAAATAGTGGCCAAAATGTTCCCGTTTTATTAATGTAATAAATCCAGAGATTCAATAAGCCCCATACATTTTAAGTACAAGAAAAAAATGAAATCCAAGAGTATCATAATCAAATCACTCAAAATGAGAGACAAGATAAACCTTAGAAGAAGCCAAAATTAAAAAGACGTTCTATGTAGAAATGAGGCAGGATTATAGGGTCTGGAGGTAGGGAACTTAAGGCCGATTCTTGCTAACTTGCTATAACAAAATCAAAATGAAAACCCCAACTTTCCATGCCCAAGTAACAAAAGTACCAGAGGCTACTCCCTTTGCAAGTCCCCACATCTCTGCTTCACAGATGAAAAATTGAAAGTACTTCTGATTTGTTCTCTCCCACAACTAGTCAGGCTGGTCATGGACCAAGTCTTCATTTGCATAGGTTTAACTTTGTTAAAGAGTTTAACTTTGTAACTTCACTTCAGCCTCTGATTGGTCCTTTCCTGCAAGCAATCAGACCAACCACAGACCACTATTTCATTTACCTAGTGTGTACTCCTATACTCCTAGTAACCAATGGAAAACCTCTAAAGGGTATTTAAACCCCCATATATTCTGTAACTGGGCTCTTGAGTTGCTTGCTTGGCCTTCCCACCCTGTGGAGTGTGCTTTCATTTTCAATACATCTCTGCTTTTGTTGCTTCATTCTTTCCTTGCTTTGTTTGTGCGTTTTGTCCATTTTGTTTTTCAAAATTTCAAGAACCTGGACACCCTCCTCAGGTAACAGAAACACAGAGAAAAGAATGTCAGCAGATTTCATATTAAAAAAAACATTTGAAAAAGAAGGTAGTGGAGCAACATTTTTAAATTACTGAAATAAAATACTTGCATTAGAATCAGGTACATTTAGGTCTTCAAATTTATTCCATTTCAAGTCGTTTTGGTTGCTCTAGGGCATTTAAATTTTTATATAAATTTTCAAATTATCTTGTCAATTTCTACAAGGACAGATATTGGGGTAATTGTGTTGAATCTATAGGTCGATAAGTGGAAATATTGACATTTTAGCAATATCAAGTCTCCTGATCCATGTATATTGTATAACTCTCGATTTACTTAAGTATTCCATGGACCCTGTCGATAATGATGTGTCGGTGTTGGTTCATCAATTATAATTCATGTACCACATGATGTTGGTTGTGGCAGAGGCTTTGTATGGGGATAGGATATATGTTAAACTTTGTATTTTCCACTAAATTGCTGTGAAACTAAAACTTCTCTAAAAAGTAAAGTCAATTAACTTTTTAATAAAGATTTCAAATCAATAACCTAAGTCTCAATATTTAAAATCTAGGAAATAAACTGAACCCAATGCAAGCAAAAAGGAAAGAAATAATAAAGACAATTGCAGAAATAAATTGAATAGAGAAAAATAATTTTTAAAATCCACAAAAGCAAGAGTTCTTTTTTTAAAAAAAAGGCCAATAAATTTTGCAAAATTTTAGCTAGATTGACCAAAACAAAATAAAACAAGACTAAAATAGGGAATTAATGAAAAGACATCACTACCAACCTTAAGAAATAAAAATAGGTTTATAAGGAAATACTATTAAGATCTGTATGGCAAATAATTAGATAACTAAGATGAAATTGACTAATATCTAGAAAGACACAAATTACTGAAAATGACTCAACAAAAATAGAAAATATGAATAGGCTCATAACAACAAAGAATCCCAATTTGTAATTTTAAAACTTCACACAAAGAAATAACTGAGATGCTGTTACTGTTAAATCCCAGCAAATATTCAAAGAAGAATTACTATAATTCATCATATATTTTCCAAAAAAAAGAAAAGGAAGGAATACATCTTAACTCATTCTATAAGGTTACTATTATTATCATATCAAAACTAAAGACTTAACAAGGAAAGAAAATTACAGGTCTATATTACTTTCAAACACAGATGCAGAATTCTTCAACAAAATACTAGCAAATCAAATCCAGCAACATAAAAAAGGATTATACACCATGAAAAATTGAGATTTATCCTAAGAATGCAGGGTTGCTGTGACATCCAAAAATCGTATATCACAGTATATTAATGTAATAAAGGAAAAATTATGATTATCTTGACAAACAGAAAGGCATTTGACAAAGTCTAAAACCTTTCATGATTAAAAAAAACAATTATCAAAGAAAAAGCTTTCTCTATCTGAAAAATAGCATTACAAAAATTTCATAGTTAACTATCATGCCTAACAAGGGAAGACTGATGTGTCTCTTACGATCAGCAATGAGTCAAAGTACTGCATGCATGATTGTGTATTTCTACAAATTTAGAATATTTTACATAAATCTTTTAGTGCATTTAAACTTTTAAAAAAGTTAGAATTTGAAATACTTATCAAAAGCATAATCTCAAAGATTGCATAATATTCTATCAAGTTAATACACTATAATATATTTGAATACTTCTTATAGAAAATATGGTTTACTAGTTTATGTGCATAGAGTTGTTTGTAATAATCTCTGATGATGGCTTGAATTTCTGTGGAATCTGTGGTAATATCCCCTTTATCATTTCTTATTGCATCATTTTGGTTATTCTCTCTTTTCTTTTTTATTAATCTGGCTAGTGGTCGGTGTATTTTGTTGATCTTTTCAAAAAACCAGCTCCTGGATTTATTGGTTTTTTGAAGGGTTTTTTGTGTCTCTATCTCCTTCAGTTCTGCTCTGATCTTAGCTATTTCTTGTCTTCTGCTATGTTTTGAGTTTTTTTGATCTTGCTCCTCTAGCTCTTTCAATTTTGAAGATAGGGTGTCAATTTTTGATCTCTCCTTGCTTCTCATGTGGGCACTTATTGCTATATATTTTCCTGAGACTGCTTTAAATGTGTCCCAGAGATTCTGGTATGTTGTGTCTTCATTCTCGTTGGTTTCGAAGAACATCTTTATTTCTGTCTTCATTTCATTGTTTATCCAGTCAACATTCAAGAGCAAGTTGTTCAGTTTCCATGAAGCTGTGCAGTTCTGGGTTAGTTTTGGAATTCTGAGTTCTAACTTGATTGCACTGTGGTCTGAGAGACTGTTTGTTATGATTTCCGTTCTTTTGCATTTGCTGAGGAGTGATTTACTCCCAATTATGTGGGCAATTTTAGAGTAAGTGTGATGTGATGCTGAGAAGAATGTATATTCTGTAGATTTGGGGTGGAGAGTTCTGTAAATGTCTATTAGGTTTGCTTGTTCCAGGTCTGAGTTTAAGTCCTGGATATCCTTGTTAGTTTTCTGTCTGGTTGATCTGTCTAATATTGACAATGGGGTGTTAAAGTTGCCCACTATAATTGTGTGGGAGTCTAAGTCTCTTTGTAAGTCATTAAGAACTTGCCTCATGTATCTGGGGCTAGTAAACCTGGAAGAAATGGATAAATTCCTGGACACTTGTCTCCTCCCAAGCCTAAACCAGGAAGAAGCTGAAACCTTGAACAGACCCATAACAAGGTCTGAAGTTGAGGCAGCAATTAAGAGCCTACTACCCAAAAAAAGCCCAGGTCCAGACGGGTTCACAGCCGAATTCTACCAGACATACAAAGAGGAGCTGGTACCATTCCTTCTGAAACTATTCCAAACAATATAAAAAGAGGGAATCCTTCCCAAATCATTTTATGAGACCAACATCATCCTGATACCAAAACCCGGCAGAGACTCAGCAAGAAAAGAGAACTTTAGGCCAATATCCATGATGAACATAGATGCAAAAATCTTCAATAAAATACTGGCAAGCCAACTGCAACAGCACATCAAAAAGCTTATCCACCATGATCAAGTAGGCTTCATCCCGGGGACGCACGGCTGGTTCAACATACGCAAGTCTATAAACGTAATTCACCACATAAACAGAACCAAAGACAAAAACCACATGATTATCTCAATTGATGCAGAGAAGGCCTTTGACAAAATTCAACAGCCCTTTATGGTAAAAACCCTCAATAAGCTAGGTATTGATGGAACGTATCTCAAAATAATAAAAGTTATTTATGACAAACCGAAAGCCAATATCATAATGAATGGGCAAAAACTGGAAGCATTCCCTTTGAAATCTAGCACTAGACAAGGACGCCCTCTCTCACCACTCCTATTCAGTATAGTACTGGAAGTTCCAGCCAGAGCAATCAGGCAAGAAAAAGAAACAAAGGGTATTCAAATAGGAAAGGAGGAAGTCAAATTATCTCTATTTGCAGAAGATATGATTGTTTATCTAGAAGACCCCATCGTCTCTGCCCCAAATCTCCTGAAACTGATAAGCAACTTCAGCAAAGTCTCAGGATACAAAATCAATGTGCAAAAATC